>NC_036874.1:11633576-11645148 GCF_002910315.2 Salvelinus sp. IW2-2015 | reverse complement strand
AAATGCATAGATGTAAACTAGAAAAACATAGTTGCTTTGTGAGAAGATGTTAAAGTTCACAGTTAAAAATAAAGGAGAGCCGCACACTCTAGGAGCTCAGATGCAAAAAGATTTAATTTACCAACGTTTCGACAGGCAAGCTGTCTTCATCAGGGTACAATCACAGACACTACGGGATGACTCGTTTATATAGTGTCTGTAATCATGGCCAAGAGTGGCCTAATATCATTGGTTAATTTCTCAAATATTAAAATGGCATAGAAAGAGCAGCATACAATAAATACAAATGGATAACATACGATCATAGACTCACTTAAGACCACACAAGCCTACAAACAACCACAATGGCAAAGTCACAACAATCACAACAATCACAAAAATGGCTTCAGATCAAAGTCCACGTTGAGACCGAAGGGAGCAAGGGTCTTTAAGTTAAAGATCCAAGCAGCCTCTCGTTTTAACAATAAATTATCAAGGTCACCCCCTCTCCTAGGGAGGGTGACATGTTCGATGCCAATATAATGCAGAGACGAAATCGAGTGGCCTGCCTCCAAAAAGTGGGCCGCAACTGGGTAGGTCAAGTTTTGGCACCTAATGGTCATCCTACAGTGTCTGTGATTGTACCCTGATGAAGACAGCTTGTCTGTCGAAACGTTGGTAAATTAAATATTTTTTCATCTGAGCTCCTAGAGTGTGCTCTCCTTTATTTTTAAGTTTTCTACTCCGCTAGCCAGCACCTCGCCTAAATAGGTGTGCGTTTCTTTTCTTCTAGATTGTTCTGTTGCCCAGTAAACAGCACCCTACCGACAAAAAAAGCTCTAAAACGATGCCGAATGATAATTCTTCTCCTGACACTGGTCATAGACCCAAACAAGATTACTTTGAATATAGCCAAAGGGAGCGTGATAAGATCATTGTTTCGGAGTCCCTTTTTGACATGCCGGGAGGTAATTCTGAHCTCTCRAAAGAACTGTTACAGTTATCTAAGCGCCAGACGAGAACGCATCTACATATAGTCACTCTTAGTGATTATGTGCGTCAAGGCATTATTCCACGGGGACTCAGGTGGCAAAAAGAACCATCATTGGGACAGCGCACAGATGATTTCTGTAAGAGCTGGTGTGCCATCCTGAACAAATGCTCGATTGATTTAATGACGTTAATTGTTGACCAGTTGAAAAAGGATTTTAGTGAAATGGATAACACGATTAAAGACAAATGCACAGTTCTACAAATAGTTGTTAATGTTGATGGCGTATTCAATGAACTGATGAAAACTAACCAAGCGCTCCAGGACAAGTTGTCTACAGAAATAAAGGAACTTAAAATCAAGAAATTCAACCAAGACAAAAAAGACAGGGCAGAGGATAAAGTCTACTTCTGGAGAAACCCTGACAAGGGAGGTCCTGCTCCTCCTCTCCATGGCAGGCGCAGGGGGGATGCCGCTTACTTCGATCCACCCCCGTCTGATCAACACTCTACAACCAGCGCCTCATCGGCTTCCAGCGGTAGTTTTTTATTCAACGAGAGACTGGATGGATGGAAGGGCGGAGGTGGCCGCAGGCACGCACATCGAGGAGATGCTGCACCCGACGGGGTAAGAAGAAACGACTATCAGAGGCAGAGGAGACCGTTCACACAGTCCCAGAACCCACGGGTGTTCTGAGTGTTTTTTAATTTAGCAAGCAAGATATTGAGCCCTGCCCATGTCTCTTTGCTAAATAAAGGGTTATCTTTTGTGCCTACRACCCAGTGCAACGATTTTGATGTAAAGGTAGACATGTTTAAGTTTTTTAGAAACATCTGTTTAAGGGAATACTTTAGCTCCCCTAATCCTGACATTTCTATTGAACCAGTATGTTGCTCACCTGCACATACTCCGACTCCTTTTAGAAGCAAGAGTTATTTTATACCTCCAACCAATCGCAATCACTCTATCGAGACATATTGTAGACTTGTTGAAAAAGATGTTGCGCAACTCCTTAAGAACAAACAGGAGTCCAAATCTTTCCACAATTTACATAAGGATGAAAAACAAGCTTTGCTTGATTTACAATCCGATACCTCAGTCCTTATTCGTCCTGCTGACAAGGGTGGGTCGGTTGTACTTATGGATAGGACAGTTTATGTANTGGATTCAGATTGGTCGGACCAGCGTTGAACAGACCTGAGCGCGGGAGCTTGTTGTTTGAGTTTCTGTTTGTAGGCTGGAATCAACAAAATGGAGTCGTGGTCAGCTTTTCCGAAAGGGGGGCGGCGTTTTCGTCAGCGTTTTCAGAGAGGTGTTCTTGCTAGGCAGTTGACAATGTTCTCGGTTCCTCTCTCTGTGATGCCAGTGATGTCCAAGTAGAGTTCCTCCAGCATAGTGTTCTGCTCCAGGGCATTCCACAGCTCCAGAAACCCTTCCAGACCCAAGTTGTTACCACACATACTGTACAAAATAGAGGAGTCAAGAGTTCAAGTGTGAGATAGAGGYACTATGAAACAGTGTTAGAGATGCAATTGTTATTTTCAGAAATAGTTATTTTCAGAGTCACTTACAACAGCTTCTTCACCTCATTTGATTTCAACACCTCAGATTCCAGGATGGCTGCCTCCCTTTCCAGGCAGTTAAATCGCAGACTGAGAAAAAATACAAATTATAGTTACCTACATTAATGAGTTAATTGCTATACTTCTCATCAGTTAGTCCCTGTTGATGATCAAACATTTGCAACAGGTGTGTCACACAATAAAAATGCAATGAATACTCACTAAAGAGATTCACAGCGGTGCAATATCGGAGCTAGCCTGCTAAGACCTCTGTTTCCGATGTTGGAGTATCCCAGGTTGAGCTCCTTGAGCCTATKTGGGGAGAATTGCAACACGTAGTGTTACGCTGCACAGTCAACCACTCAGCTTAATCTTGAACAGGTTCAGAATCCGGATCTCTGGTGCCGCCCTGCTGGTGACTTCCTTCATGTGCAGCTCCATCAAACAGTGGAGCMGGTTCAGCACTGTCTGATTGGCTAGCTGCCTACCCTTAAACTGGTTCTGGAACCAGATACTCAGCCTGATGCGGATATCCTCCCCTTCCAAGCCCACCTCCATAGGGGCCAGCACCAGCCCATCCAACTGTCCCCCCAGCCTGGTCCGGAGAAGCCCCGTGAAGAAGCGAGTGAACATCTGCAGGTTCTCCACCCTAGTCTGGTCCAGGTGGAGGTCTTGGCTCAGTAAGGGAGTTGGGGAGGTAGAAGGTGGTGGGATCTCACCAAAGCACCAGAAGTCCAGAGCCTGGATGATGTGCCCCTGCTTTGTGAGGTTGATTGCACAATACAGGGCGGCCAGATGCTCCTGGACGGTCAAGTGGAAGAMGGAAAACATCTCCACCCTCTCCTCTTTCAGAGAGGATCTGACTGAGTAAGGTGCTCTGTATATCTACTGGCGTGAGACCATAACATTGGAGTTGGAGGCCTGCCCTCCCCCTTCTGCGTAAGATGCAAGCCATTCTGTACGTTCCAGAAGGGTATTTCTGTGAGCTGAAAGGGGAACTGCAATAGAAGAGAGACAAGTAAATGACACGCAACATGGGCACACATACCTAACACGTTACAATAAGATACTCAAGTCATATCTAGGAGAAATGTTGCTGCAATTCGTGTATCATGATGTCTTTATACTCAAATATTGATTCAACATTTAATTCAATGTCAGTGTTACACAGTTTGGCCCAACTTTAATGTTATCAACCTACCTCTGAGATGAGAAGATTTTACACTCCGCCAAGGTTTCAACTCTTCCTCAACTAAATGATCAAGACAACGATTTAAATGATACATTTGACCCATTTGAAAGATACATTTTCCCCACCTGGGGATTGAATAYATTTAATTGTGTGATATTACTGATGTGTGTAAGTTGGGCACACTAGAAAGCATGTTAGTGATAATTAATTAATCATCTCATATCTTTAATATTGATGGTGGATGATAATGGAATTCATTACCTTTGACCTCAGTGGMCACAGTGAATTTACTCTTGCCTTTGAACAGTTTTGAAATGGGGCTTTTTGGCTTTTTCTTCTCTGTAGAGATGAGATAGGGAAAAAATGCATAGATGTAAACTAGAAAAACATAGTTGCTTTGTGAGAAGACGTTAAAGTTCACAGTTAGCCATTGTTATGTAAATGCCATCTCAGATGGAAACTCAACAGAATGTCTTATCACATAGACAGAGTATTTTATTGACTACTATATACAGGCTACGATGAATTCCTTTTCTATCGCTGTGCAAGGATGAGCATGTACGCAAACCGCTTGCCAGTCCAATCTGCAGTAGTTAAGACCTTGCTTGGCAAGACATTAGAGGCTTTGCCACAGTTCAGTGAATTGCACTTCAGTTGAATACTACAAGCCTGAATTGACTATGTTAATAATTTCCCCATAATGTCCTATAATTCTTGTTTAATGAATTTTCCAGTTTTTCAGCATCAGGTTTGGCTCACACTGCCAATATCTTCTTTTTAAAATCAAACAGAATCGTAAGCCTGCGTTTGGCTTAACCTCAATGACAACACTATTACAACCATCAGTATTTTTTTTATGAACATCACAACTGCCTTGCCGCCTATTCTGGTCGCAGATCTGTTTGTGCTCTGCCAACCAATGACAATAGGAGTTGGCAGATGGCACAAACAGATCTGGGACCAGGCTACAACTCCCCTGCAGCCAGGCTCACCCTCCACTCTAACCGGTTTGGTCTCCTTTGTCCCTTCCGTCCTCTCCCTGCAGTGTCTCTCCACCCAGACCTGCAGCTCATCACAGTAGTAGTCCTGCACCTTATATTGATAAGGAGAGAGTCACAGGACACCATTATGTTAGATACAGGAACATAATTACGAAGATGCCCTGCTTAATGTAAGTAACATATCAGGTTATTATACTGTAAGTACTGTAGTTCATCAACATACACACCTCCCTCAGGACCTGCAGGAAGCCGCGGCTGCTCTCCTCGCTTGCGCACACCACCTCCAGGGCCTGCACAACGGCATTGGAGGGCGAACGCTCCAGCAGGGACAGGTAGTGGGCATGAGAAAGTACCAGGCGTCACATAGCCAGCGTAGTAGGKGGGCAGGRTGGACACAGGTCCACCCGAGGAGCACATACCGCTGGGAGCACAGCAGCTGCTGGKCTGTAGAGCTTATGAGCTATGGAGKTGTGATGCTGCAGATATGTTAGTGTATGGTTACGGACTAATGATGATTATGAATTGTTTTAATTTTCTGTATATTGCACAATTCATTAGGTTGCAAAGTACTTTATATCGTACTAATTATTTATATTGTAGTAATAGAAAGACTGGGGAGAATGACTGCCCTCTCTAGTTAAAGCCACAGAAGTTCTAGCCCGACCGCGGTACTGCAAGCATTGGTTGCAGAAAACAGGATCCCCCATTATAAGGAATGGAAAAATTGCTATCTTTTTGGTCAATCTGGAGACAATCATGGTACCAATAATTGCATCTACAACACCAAATGTATGTCCTTGAACTGATTTTTTACAAATTTGCACACAGAAGAAGTTATAAGGATCTATTAGTTGCTAATAGTAGCCTGCAGTACCGTATGAGAGGGGGCAGTACTGAGCTAGCCTGCAGCGTCACTTCCTGGAGTAGCTCAAACTGCTGCATGTCATGTCTCCATGAGACGCCATCTTAACCTACTTCACTTGCCTTCAATGGGCTATTGAGTCTTCACATAGGAATGAATGGTGTCACGTGATCGATTGTTTTGGCCATCCGTGTACTGTATACAATCATTAAAGAAGACCAGCTAGTAAGAGCTACAGCACATCCTATTTGAAAAGGGAAATAGAATTCAGATCTTATATGGATCCTTATACAGTACATTCTAATTGCATAACAAAAAAGTTGGTTATTGACTTTGTAGAACAGAACATCCACACCCAAACCACAAACCCTGACGTACAAAGAAAACAGCAAGAAACTTGGTACAAACACTCTTCAAGCATGCCGTAAGAACCCTCACCTGAACAGAAGATATATTCCTACATTCACTACTGACCCCTGCACTCTTTTGACCACATACTGTTGACTGTATGCAGGGATTGTATGGATACTCTCTTACCTGTTGGATGGTGGGAATGGTAGTGACATGCTCAGAACTACGATAACAGAACAGCTCAAGGAGTCCATAGTCCACAGTTCAATCATGTCTAGGAACCTGTTTATTCACTGTATTATTGTGTCAAATAGACTGCTTCTCGTGGCTATGATAATAACACTACCCATATGGAAAAGATATAAAAGAATTTAACAAGATTCTTATAAATTCTACCTGGAACTTGTAAGTAACACATATGGCAGCAAATACACGTACAAGATTCATAGAAGATTCTAGTGATATCTGACTTATATGGGTGGTTTACATGTTGAAATGTTGCATATATTGAATAAAATAACATACAAGATACATGTAAGGTCTCACATACATGGGACACACATTTCAAAGCACTTGTATACCACCGCTTGACATCCCTCCCACGTGCAATGTGACACTTATTGAAAAAGAAGCAAAGTACGCCTCGAGGAGGAGGAAGGGGGAAAGCATAAGTAGGAGAGGAGGAGGAGAGAAGGAGGTGGACAGGAGGAGAGGTAGGGGGAGGAGAGGAGGAGGACGAGGAATGACTTGATAGCAGCATGGAATCTATTTAGTTATTAAGTGGAGATCTTTTAGCAATCATTCTCACGATAGCACATTGGTAGTAGTCAGTGACCAATATCTAAGCTAAGCAGGGCTGGGCAGGGTGAAAATGCTCAATGGAAGAACAAACGGCATAGTTGAAGATAAATCAACTGTCCAGTAGGATGTTCTGCCCAGCCTTAACCATGGAAATCCATGCCTTTAAATGAAAATGTATATACAAATATTGTATTTTTCTCATAGTATTTGGCATGTTTTTTTCATGTTGACTTATGTAAAACCTATAAGGTTATAAGGCTCTGTACTGTGGAGGCGCACTGGAGGCCTGATGCGTGGGAACGGTACAGGTGGCACCGGGCTGATGACACGCACCTCAGGGCGAGTGCGGGGAGGAGGCACAGGATGTACTGGACTGTGGAGGCGCACTGGAGGCCTGATGCGTGGGACCGGTTCAGGTGGCACCGGGCTGATGACACACACCTCAGGGCGAGTGCGGGGAGGAGGCACAGGACGTACTGGACTGTGGAGGCGCACTGGAGACCTGATGCGTGGGACCGGTACAGGTAGCACCGGGCTGATGACATGCACCTCAGGGAGAGTGCGGGGAGGAGGCACAGGACGCACTGGACTGTGGAGGCGCACTGGAGGTCTAGAGTGCAGAGCTGGCACAACCCGTCCTGGCTTGATGCTCACTCCAGCCCGGCAAGTGCGGGAAGCTGGCACAGAACGCACTGGGCTGTGAAGACGCACTGCGGATACAGCGCGTAGAGCCGGCGCAGGATATCCTGGTCCGAGGAGGCTTACTGGAGACCAGGAGCGCTGAGCCAGCACAACCCGTCCTGGCTGGATGCTCATTTTCGCATGGCAAGTGCAGAAAACTGACACCGAGCGCACCGGGCTGTGAATGCGCACTGGAGACACAGTGCGTATCACCGCATAACATGGTGCCTGAATGGTCACACGCTCCTTAAAGCGAGTGCGGGGAGTTGGCTCTGGTCTGAAACCTGGCTCTGCCAACCACCCCGTGTGCACCCCAAAAAATATTTTTGGGGCTGCCTCTCGTGCTTGCGTTTTGGTTGTGAACCCCGGAGTCGTCATTGATCCTCAATCGCTGCCTCCGTCTGCTTCCCCGGTAGGCGTTCGTATCTCTCCAATACCTCCTCCCAAGTCCAGTCTATTCTCAACTCAACCTCCTCTATAGACCAGGATGCCATCTCCTCCCGAGCACGCTGCTTGGTCCAGTTGAGATAGTGGGATCTTCTGTCACGTTCGTCATAAGGAATGGACCAAGGCGCAGCGTTCCACATATTTTAATAAATAGAAACTCACCAAACAAAACAAACAAACAAACAAACAAACAAAACGTGATGTTCTGGACTACTCACAGGCAGCTACACAAACACAAGATGCCACAAAGCACAAAGGGGAAATGGCTGCCTAAATATGATCCCCAATCAGAGACAACGATAAACAGCTGCCTCTGATTGGGAACCATAACAGGCCAACATCGACATATAAACGCCTAGATGACCCACCCTAAATCACACCCCGACCTAACCAACATAGAGAATAAAAGCTCTCTATGGTCAGGGCGTGACATTCTTATAATATTCATAAAATACTCATATAAATCATATATATTTTATAAAATATGTCATACCATATCTTTTTGGGAAAATCACCAAAATCATGTACGAAATTGTGTATGTCATATAAGGCATATACACTTTAAGTCAACACATATACAAATACTGTACAATACTGAAATATAAGGCAAAACATACACAATCTACCAGATCCTTATTACATGATTTATTAGATTTTTGCACAAATAATCTTCTTCTGCTGTACAAATGATCTTCATGACTCCAAATGGGTAAGCTGAGACAACAGTGCCCAGAACACTGAAAAGTACAGTAACAACAAACCATAGGTGTCACGACTTCCGCCGAAGTCGGTTCCTCTCCTTGTTCGGGCGGCGTTCGGCGGTCGAAGTCACCGGCTTTCTAGCCATCGCCGATCCACCTTTCATTTTCCATTTGTTTTGTCTTGTTTTCCCACACACCTGGTTTACATTTCCCTCATTACTTGTCGTGTATTTAACCCTCTGTTCCACCCATGTCACGCCCTGGCCTTAGTATTATTTGTTTTATTTATTATTTTAGTTAGGTCAGGGTGTGACATGGGGTATGTGTGTATTTTGGGGTATTATATGGTTTACATTACATTTGGTTGTAGTTTATGGTTTTGTGTTGAGTGTATGTATCTAGCTGTGTCTATGGGTGTGTAGTTTACTAGGAAAGTCTATGGTGGCCGGAATGGGTTSTCAATTAGAGACAGCTGATTTCTGTTGTCTCTAATTGGGAGCCATATTTAAGGCTGCCATAGGCTTTAGCTGTTTGTGGGTCATTGTACATGTCGACGTAAGTAGTTTGTGTGTGCACTTGCGTTTTAGGTTTCACGATCGTTTGTTGTTTGGTTAGTGTGTTAAGTGTTACGTGTTCATCTTCGTCGTTATAATTAAAGAAGATGTATTCAAGTCATGTTGCGCCTTGGTCCTCTCTTTCACGTCAACACGATCGTGACAACCCATGTCTGTGTGTGAAATTGTTTGTTGTAAGTGCACATTTTGACTGGTGCGCGACGGGATTTGTACCCATATTTTGTATTTCTGGATGCCGTTGGTTTTGATAATTAAACTGTTCCGGTTATTACTCAGTTCTGCGTCTGACTTCCCTGCCACCAGTTACACACCCCTTACAATAGGTGCCAAGTTTAATTCATATGCAGAATATAAGGAATATACAGAATATCCATGAGTCAACTTTGTGATTGTGAAAGCCTCCACTGATTTTGGTCCCTTTCCCAAAACTGATTGTATTGTGCTTAGAGTGATATCATGTGCTCCAGTCTACAATCTCACTCTATATGCACAATAAAGATAAACAAATGAAATAGTGATCTTTTACTTTCTTTTAGTTTTGTCTGCAGTCTGGCTGCTGTTTACCTTTTCAACACAACATTGACAATTTTTTGCTCCTGTATTAGGAGCTTGAATTGCTTAATTTTTTTATATATATTTACTTTTTTAAATCTCCAGTAACTGCTTATTTTGCATCTTTAACACGGGTTGAACCCACTCCCTCTTGATCTTTAGTCATGCGGAATCTTTCTGACATGTATTCATTTTATTCACCTTGATCTTGACCTCTCAACACATAGTTTTTCATAGTTCTTTTCAGAACTACAGCTTTACATGAAAAACATTCCATGCAATGTTGTTTTTCCTGGCTTGTGCACCGACATTATTCAGTATATTTCTTTAAAACTAGTAATAGGAACTTTGTTGGAAGGTTCAAAATACATTTCTGTAGCCCACCTCTGAAACGTCAGTGGATAAAGTTCAGGTTATCTTATTAATTATTAACGTTCTATTGAATTTTACAATCTACATTATCAACCTCCATTTATGCCAAATTAAGATTGTAAAGAGAGAGAGAATCTCTCTCCAGTCGCAGGACAGTGGCCTATAGAAGACGAGGATCACGCTCACCCATAGCTCTGTGTGTGATGGAGTCCCTACGCGACTGTGAGCGCCTCAGCAGGGCAGAGTGCGGTTACGCCAGCTTTTTTTGACCTCTGCTCCGAACGCCTGCTGCCAACCTGCTTGTCTGCCCAGCGGCGTCTGAGTCATCTTCTGCCGCAGCGGCGCCTGCACCTGCCGTCTGCCCAGCGGGCCGCCTGAACTGCCCGGTCTGCCCAGGCGCGCTGAACTGCCCGTCTGCCCAGCGGCGCCTGAACTGCCGCTCTGCCCAGCGGCGCCTGAACTGCCACCGTTGGCCGATGAGCCTAGAAAGCTTGCGCGTCTCTGCATGAGCCCTGCAAGCCCGCCCGTTCTGCCAAGAGCTACAGAAGCTTGCCGCCAGACTCGGATCGGAGTTTCGCAGACCGTGATCAGCCAGTAGCCTTCCGCCAGACGGATTCACCAGAGCCTTGCCGCCAGACCGTGCGATCAGCCAGAGCCTTTCCGCATAGGATTTCGGACCGACGGACTTGCGCCATAAGGCTTCAGCCAATTGGACCGTCGATAGCCCAGGATGCCAGTAGTCCGCAGCCTAGGACTGCTCATGAGTCTCAGCAGGACCTGCTCCATGAGTGCCTCAAGCCAGACCTTGCTCAGAGTCCCTCAGCCAGACCTTGCCAGGAGTCCGCTCAGCCAGACCTGCCAGAAGTCCGCCTAGCCTGCTCAGACCCTCTTATTCCCACTGTGTGCCCCTTGATCCCTCGTGCGCTCTCTTGCTTGATTCCAGGCGTGGCTGACCCTATTCCGGTGGCCCTGTAGCCCGTGCTGCCTGATCGACTAATGGTGGATGCCTGTTGGGGACTCGGAACGCCCAGTGCCTCGGAGCCGCCGCCGTGGAATGGAAGCCCACCCAGACCTCCTTCCCTAGACTATGTGCTGGTGCGCCCGGAGAGTTCGCGACCTTAAAGGCGGGGGTTATGTCACGCCCTGGCCTTAGTATTATTTGTTTATTTATTATTTAGTTAGGTCAGGGTTGTGACATGGGGTTGTGTGTATTTTGGGGGTATATATGGTAGAGGGGCGTGTTGGTTTGTAGTTATGTGTTTTGTGTTGAGTGTATGTATCTAGCTTGTTAGGGTGTGTAGTTTCTAGGAAAGTCTATGGTGGCCGGAATGGGTTGTCAATTAGAGACAGCTGATTTCTGTTGTCTCTCAATTGGGAGCCATATTTAAGGCTGCCAGTAGGCTTTAGCTGTTTGTGGGTCATTGTACATGTCGACGTATGAGTAGTTTGTGTGTGCACTTGCGTTTTTAGGTTTCACGATCGCTTGTTGTTTGTTGTTGTGTTAG
>NC_036874.1:11566691-11633551 GCF_002910315.2 Salvelinus sp. IW2-2015 | reverse complement strand
TGTTACGTGTTCATCTTCGTCGTTATAATTAAAGAAGATGTATTCAAGTCATGTTGCGCCTTGGTCCTCTCTTTCACGTCAACACGATCGTGACAACCCATGTCTGTGTGTGAAATTGTTTGTTGTAAGTGCACATTTTGACTGGTGCGCGACGGGATTTGTACCCATATTTTGTATTTCTGGATGCCGTTGGTTTTGATAATTAAACTGTTCCGGTTATTACTCAGTTCTGCGTCTGACTTCCCTGCCACCAGTTACACACCCCTTACAATAGGTGCCAAGTTTAATTCATATGCAGAATATAAGGAATATACAGAATATCCATGAGTCAACTTTGTGATTGTGAAAGCCTCCACTGATTTTGGTCCCTTTCCCAAAACTGATTGTATTGTGCTTAGAGTGATATCATGTGCTCCAGTCTACAATCTCACTCTATATGCACAATAAAGATAAACAAATGAAATAGTGATCTTTTACTTTCTTTTAGTTTTGTCTGCAGTCTGGCTGCTGTTTACCTTTTCAACACAACATTGACAATTTTTTGCTCCTGTATTAGGAGCTTGAATTGCTTAATTTTTTTATATATATTTACTTTTTTAAATCTCCAGTAACTGCTTATTTTGCATCTTTAACACGGGTTGAACCCACTCCCTCTTGATCTTTAGTCATGCGGAATCTTTCTGACATGTATTCATTTTATTCACCTTGATCTTGACCTCTCAACACATAGTTTTTCATAGTTCTTTTCAGAACTACAGCTTTACATGAAAAACATTCCATGCAATGTTGTTTTTCCTGGCTTGTGCACCGACATTATTCAGTATATTTCTTTAAAACTAGTAATAGGAACTTTGTTGGAAGGTTCAAAATACATTTCTGTAGCCCACCTCTGAAACGTCAGTGGATAAAGTTCAGGTTATCTTATTAATTATTAACGTTCTATTGAATTTTACAATCTACATTATCAACCTCCATTTATGCCAAATTAAGATTGTTTTCCCTGCATGAATGCCACGGCCTACAGCTAATAACGAGTGGGAGTCAATGAGAAGAGAATTAGTGGTGTGAGGAAACGGCTAACAGCATGAGTGTGAGTCACACATGTCCTCATGCATCTCCTCACACACACAACTGCTGATGTCTCTCTTTCCTTTATATGTCACTTAGGCAATGGAATCCTCCGACTCAGGGATGATGGGACTCTTTTAAAATGGCAGATTTTTATTAACAGTTATTCTTCTCATACGGGTGTAGGATCATCACTTAGGGTATTTTCACTGCGCAGACACACAATGTATCTGTAATGGAGTGCGTAACTGGCTGCAGGGAAGTCAGGCGCAGGAGAGCAGAAATTGGTAGCAAACGGAGCCCTTTATTGAGGCGAACAAAACACGGCACTCAGAAAACTAAACACACACGGGTTACAATATCCCGGCGCAAACCAGCCTGGAGTACACATACATTTACACATAACAAATCCACACACAGACATGGGAGTAAACTGAGGGTTATATGCAAGAGGAGTAACGAGGGAATGCAAACCAGGTGTGTGGGAAAACAAGACATAACAAATGGAAAATTAAAGGTGGATTGGCGATGGCTGGGAGACCGGTGACGTCGACCGCCGAACGCCGCCCGAACAAGGAGAGGGACCGACCTCGGCGGAAGTCGTGACAGTATCATAAGCCAATAGCAAGTGGTGTGCCAGCCAAGGTGTCACGCCCTGACCGTAGATTGCTTTGTATGTTTCTATTTTTGGTTTGGTCAGGGTGTGATGTGGGTGGGCATTCAATGTTTTGTTCTATGTTTTGTATTTCWAGGTGTTTGGCCTGGTGTGGTTCTCAATTAGAGGCAGCTGTCTATCGTTGTCTCTGATTGAGAACCATATTTAGGTAGCCTGTTTTCCCACTGTTAGTTGTGGGTGGTTATTTTCTGTTTAGTGTTTTCACCATGCAGGACTGTTTTTGGTTATTCCTATTGATATTTTGTATTTAGTGTTCAGTTCAGTAGATTAAAGATGAACAAGTACCCAGCTGCATTTTGGTCTGACGATTCCTCTTTTTCTTCCGATGAATGCCGTGACACAAGTCACGATGAATGCCGTGACACAAGTCACGATGAATGCCGTGACACAAGTCACGATGAATGCCGTGACACAAGGCCTATAACACGGGTGTATTATAGGCCTATGTATTACAATAATGCCATTACAAATTATGATATAATATGAGATGTACTGTATTTGAAATGTGTTAGCTTAACTATATAGTACTGCAGACTATTAGGGAAATTCTTAGTGGTCTTAAAATAAATTCATGACACCGTGACATTATGAAACCAAAACAACTTCCTCCTCGCCTCTTCTTCCATCACGCCATCCTTCCCTCTGTTGTGTCTGTTGAGCATGGTTCTAGTCATGTGTCTGGACAGAATGCTCCTGCTGTGTATTGTGATCTTTGGTGAGTTGCTTATGATGTTATATTTAAATGTTTTAAAATGTGCCTAGAAGGTCAGCACCCCGGAGTTGACTCTTCACTGTTGATGTTGAGACTGGTGTTCTGCGGGTACTACTTAATGAAGCTGCCAGTTGAGGACTTGTGAGGCGTCTGTTTCTCAAACTAGACACTCTAATGTACTTGTCCTCTTGCTCAGTTGTGCACCGGGGCCTCCCACTACTCTTTCTATTCTGGTTAGAGACAGTTTGCGCTGTTCTGTGAAGGGAGTAGTACACAGCGTTGTACGAGATCTTCAGTTTCTTGGCAATTTATCGAATGGAATAGCTTTCATTTCTCAGAACAAGAATAGACTGACAAGTTTCAGAAGAAAGTTATTTGTTTCTGGCCAAGGGTTTTCTAATGATCAATTAACCTTTTAAAATAATAAWCTTGGATTAGCTAACACAACGTGCCATTGGAACACAGGAGTGATGGCTGCTGATAATGGGCCTCTGTACGCCTATGTAGATATTCCATAAAATAAATCTGCCGTTTCCAGCTTCAATAGTCATTTACAACATTAACAATGTCTACACTGTATTTCTGATCAATTTGATGTTATTTTAATGGACAAAAAATGTCTAGGTGACCCCAAACTTTAGAACGGTAGTGTATATATTTTTTAGATATGACGATAATGAGCTGCAGAGCAGTTTTCCCCATTAATTGAGGCACAGGACTACTATAAAAAGAGGGGAAATGACTGCTGCACAATTCTATCCATTCATTGATGCAATTGTGTATTCAACAATATAACAGGTGAGAAAATAAGTAATTAAAGCACAGAGACCATGTTAGTACAGTAGGATGATAATGCAAGCAAAGCAAAGCATGTCCCTTCCCTTTTTCTTAATTTAACTCTATTGTGAAATGTCCCACCATATCACATTTTGTCAGACTGCCCAGCAACAAACAGCTGAACAGAGAGTAATTMTTTTTTATTTGTATTTTTTTTACAATTCTATTTCATTTCATTGTTCATTGATGATTGAATGTAATGTGAACACAAAGTTCTTCCTCCATGGTATTACTTTAGGATGTAGTTTTAGCCAGCAGTAGTTAACTGTTGGATGCTATGTGTTACTTCTGTTCTGTTTTAGTGTGGTGCAACTATTTTTACTTGTACAGTATCTTCTTCACATCTACCAGACAGTGACATAGTTGCACAGTCACATTGTTGCACTACAGGGCTTTAACTTTTGATATAGCTCATGTCTCTCTACTACTTCATCCCAACAGGCTTCTGGAGGGACACCCATGCTGTGTCCCCCATGCCCTCTGTTCCAAACCATGTCCCTGCCTTGGCAGGCTCCTGCGTGGTCATCCCCTGCTCCTTCACTCCTTCAGCCTCTCACTCCGCCCTGGGCAGGCAGGGGAAAGTGGTGGGCGTGAGGYTGCGCTACAGGACTAGCCACATCGCCGTCCTGCAGAGTACAGCTTTCAGTACGGATGACAAATCCACAGTCAGCAGGGAGTTCCTGGGCCGGACATCCCTACGGGGAAACACGGACGATGGAGACTGCTCTGTAATGATTGACAGGGTCCACCTGGCTGACTCCAATGTCTATCAGCTGGCTTTGAAGGGCCATGGACAGATAGTCTGGGGGAATGCGAGGAGTGTCAACATCGTTGTGTCAGGTGAGAGGGATCTCATCGTACATAATTACATACATTGAGTATACCAAACACCATCCTAATATTGAGTTGCATCCCCCGTTTTGCCCTCTGAACAGTCTCAATTAGTCTGGGCATGGACTCTACAGGGTGTCAAAAGCGTTCCATAGGGATGCTGGCCCGTGTTGACTTCAATGCTTCCCACAGTTGTGTCAAGTTGGTTGGATGTCGTTTGGGTGGTGGACCATTCTTGATACACACAGGAAACTGTTGAGAGTGAAAAACCCAGCAGCGTTGCATTTCTTCACACAAACCGCCTGGCACCTACTAACATACCCCGTTCAAAGGCACATAAAACTTTTGTCTTGCCCATTCACCCTCTGAATGGCACACATACACAATATATGTCTCAAGGCATAAAAATCTTCCCCTTCATCTACACTGATTGAAGTGGATTTAACAGGTGAAATCAATATGGGATCATAGCTTTCACCTGGATTCACCTGGTCAGTCTATGTCATGGAAAGAGCAGGTGTTCTTAATATTTTATACACTTAGTGTATCTCTTGTTATTTAACAGAATCTCTGTGTCTCATCTCTTATTATATAGAGATTAAGTAACTGCTATCCTTTTCATTGTTAACATGTTACATAAGTGATAAGAGAGTTATTTTATATGGCTCATGTTAATACATCAATCTACCAATGTTTACTCAACCTGAGTGGAATTATCCCTAATGCTAATGGACTAAACATTTACTTTATCCCCATTTAGACTATGTTCATCAAGTCAGTTCTTATCTCTCTTTGTCCCCCTCACTGACAGAGTCCCCAGAGCTCCCAGTGATCAACGGTGTGGGGGCAGCGACAGAAGGACAGGTGGTGTCACTAAACTGCAGCATCAGTTACTCCTGTCCCTCCCAGGCACCCACCCTCCAGTGGCGGTGGGAGAGAGGAGCTCAGGAGAAAAGCAGCGAGTACGGGGAGCTGCAGGTACTCCGGCCCCAGGGCCAGGGGCCTACACTACGGACCTCTCTCACCTTTATTGCATCGTACCGCATCAAACCCAGAATGAGGTGTGAGGCAGTATTTCCAGGAGGAAGAAGAGTATACACCGTAAAGGAGCTCCATGTGAGATGTAAGTACTTTTCTATATAAAGTTATGATTGTGTGTAATGCTAAGCCAGGGCCCATATTCATAGTGTTTCAGAGTGCTGATCTAGGATCAGATTCTACTTATATATTGTAATTATATAGGATGGGGGTGGGGGCTTATCCTAGATCAGCACTCCAACTCAGAGATGCTTTATGTATACTGGCCTTGACTGCAATTGCATCTCTCCTCTAGTTCCTCCAAAAGATATCACAGTCCAGGTCCATACCTTGACTGTCCAGGAGGGGTTGAACGTGTTACTGGCCTGCTCCTGTAAAGCTGACCCGCCTGTGACAGAGTACAGGTGGTCATACACCCAACATGGGCTAACTGTAGACCTTCACCAGCGCACACACACGGTCCGGGTGTACAACGTGACCCGAGACATGAGGGTCCGCTGCACAGCCCAGAACCTAATTGGACGGGCAGAGTCCAGATCGACTTCCTTAAACATTCAATGTAAGCATTCTGTATAGTCAATGTTTGATAGATTATTTTGCTTCCAATTTCTGCGTAGGGATATAAACGGCTGCTATTTGTGCAGTTCTACACTTTACATTGTGATACAAGAACAATATTTTGAATTGAGAAGCTACATTGTTCTTGGAATACGGTGTCACAACCTCTAAGGGCGGACCCCTTTCCAGTAGATCCCACGTACTCTAATGTCTCTGATCCTTCCATGATGCTCTCTCTCTCTCTCTCTCTCTCTCTCTCTCTCTCTCTCTCTCTCTCTCTCTCTCTTTCTTTCTCCCTCTCTCTCACACCCTCCCTTCTTCTATCCCCCAGACAAGCCTGTCATCCTCCAACTCTCCTCCTACTGTGTTGTGGAGAGGTTGGAGGTTCTGTGTCGCTGTTCTGTAGACTCCAACCCCCGGCCTGCCGTAACCTGGAGTGTCAACGGTAGTGTTCCACCATACAGTTACAACACATCAGTAGGCTCAGAGAACGGTACACTAACAGCCATGCTAAGGGGCCACATGGACACTCCACTGAGGATAGACTGCTTCGCCATTAATGCACTGGGCAACGACTCCCACACACTGCTTCAGGCAGAGGACGGTAAGCATCAGGACACCACGCCACACAAGAGAAATACATGGGTGCATCTGAATTGTATTTCCTTGACTCCTCACGTCCTCTCTCCTCGCTTCCTTCTCAAAACTCATTGGAGGAGAAAGGAACCTCTGACCTTCTCCTCCAATATATTTTGAGAAAGTGAGGACATGTGGAAACAGGGAAACACAATTGAGATGCACACACATTATACATGGTGTACTGTAGGCAGCATCTGTACTGTGAGTAAAATATGAGGGTGAAATACTAAGCATGAATCGTTCAAGGTCACTAAGGCCTATTCTTTAAGATTATCTTTACAAATGTATGAATGGTTCCTGTAATGTCACTGGTTGGTTGACCTGTTCCAATAATATAGTATAATAATACAGTATAATATAAGATAAGAAGATAATCTGTTTGCTGAAGGTTGAAGAGCAAAAAAAGTGGTATCTTTAGTTTASATAGCTGTGTTTTTGTTGTTGATTGACAGGTTCTCTGCTGTGGAAAGTGATACCTGCAGTATGCATCTCTTTGGCCACCTTCATCCTCTCTCTACTTCTCCTGTTCTGCTGTCGAAAGAGGTCAGGAAAGTAAGAAACATATTTTCTGAGAGTTGCTTGTCTCTGACTTCTCTAACGTCTGCCACCATTGTGCCTCAATAACTTCAGATGTTTTGCAAACTTGGAATAACCAAATTACATACCAGTACATCAAACATATGTTGTTTCATTTAAGATAACATTGAATAGAATAATGAAAGAGGAACTATTCATTCACATGTAAAAACGTTCCAAGAGGAGACATCTTAAATCTTTAAAGTAGATGTTTCATGATGATGTCCTCTCTAATCCAAACTCTTGTCTTTGCCTTCATTCCTTAAAGACGTGTGCTGACCTGCAGACCTCCAGTGTATCCTGGGGACATGGGGATCTACCAGGATCGGATGCCCCTCTACATCAACTGCACTGAGGTCAACAACATCTACACCAATGGCAGTTACCAGCTGGTTTACCAGAACTGCACCCCTCTTTTCGTCCGGACCAAACAGGTACACCTACTGTTCTGTACCAAAAATATAATTTTGCTTGTAATTGGGTATATTACAATACAAAAGCTTTATTATGCATTGAAACATAAATATCCAATTGAATGGTTGATTAACCACATTATGTTGTGTTTCAGACACATCCGATGGGGAGGCGAGGTGGGGAGAGACGAGGTGGAGAGAAGAGAGGGGGAGCGAGAAGAGGAGGTGAGAGACGAGGWGGGGAGAGAAGAGGAGGAGAGAGTCAAGGGGGCACGGTGGACAGAGGAACAAGAGACAGACAAAGCCCTGCCTACAATGACAATAACACTGAAACAGCTATCTACCTGGAGATCATCTGAGTTCATCTCTCAGTGAGGTATGTCATGGATAGCTCTGGTCCAGATCGTTAGCACTAACGGCTTGGACCAGTGTTATGTCATGGAGTGGAAGAGAGCTAAGAGAGCTATAGAAGCATGAACATACTGCTTGACTGATAATGGCACAATGATATGATATCCACTTGATATAAGTTTGCATGATTATACATAGTTAGCAAGTAGTTATGTGGCACATTTAGATTATCCTTCTCTCCTTTTGAATGATATATATATATACAACTTTTGTGTGCATAATTGTAGACTTAGTATCCCTAGCTACTTCATCAGTGCATATACTTGAAGATAATGGTCCACACACAATATTCACCTATTTCATGCAGTACATKTTGCATCATTACACGTATAATGTCTGTATAATGATATTCTAGATAGGATGAACATGATTGTATGATGTAATGATGATAAAGGTGTTAGACACACCTCTCTTATAAAACAATCACTTTAGTATATGTTTTATATAAATGTGTCTCTCTTCACCTCCCAGCCTGACTCTGTACTCAAGAGGATTGATGGTTACTAAAGCAAAAAAGCAATTTGTCACTACACTAACAAGCTATTTCATATGCTGCCATATGTATGTTCTGGTTCAATATTCATGTGACAAAATAAAGCTTTTTTCTGTGCTTTTAATGTTGATAAGAATTTATACCCTCTCTATTATATTATTTTATTTTACCACCAACATGAAATACAATCCAGTAAGTGGTAGAGTATACCCCCATACTGGTTGAAATATACAGTATCATACATCATCCCTTGAGAGCGTTTGTTCCGAACCCACTATGGTGTTTCAGGTGCCAAGTTTATGGTCATGTTGCAACAGTATGTAGAAGGGAGATTCCGAGGTATGAAAAGTGTGCTGAAAGGCATGGGACAAAGGAGTGTGTCGTTTCGGTGGGAAAAGTGGAGTGTGTCAATTGTGGGGGTGGCCATGTTGCAAGGGATCAGAAATGTTGTGTGTGGGGGAGACAGGTTGAAGTTTCCAGGGTGCAAGAAGTGCAGAAAGTGTCATATGCTGAGGCAGTGAAGAAAGTAGAGGATGGTGTGCAAAGGTTGAGGGAGCCTGAGAGGATCCTTGTGAGTAGTAGGCCAGTACAGAGTGACCCTCACAGATTGTGCTTTAGTAAGGTTGGCTTCTTTGCGTTTATTGCTATGGTCATTAATTGTACCGCACAGATGGAAAGGAAATCCCAGAAGATTGAACTGGTAGTAGCAGCAGCAGAGAAGTTTTTAGGAGTCAGAGATTTTAGCTCAGAAGAACTACRGGGGGGTTTGAGAGAAGAGGTTCCAGTCTCACAGGCCGACATCCTAGTGTAGGATCTGTTGGGGCCAAAGTAGTGGGAAGGGGTGGTGGGGTGTGTTGGGAATAGTGGTACGTATTATATATATGTACCACTACAGAGGGAAAAACAYTCTAGACCACCTTTACTCCACACACAGAGACGTGTACAAAGCTCTCCCTCACCCTCCATTTGGCAAATATGACCATAATGCTATCCTCCTGATTCCTGCTTACAAGTAAAAATTAAAGCAGGAAGCACCAGTGACTCGGTCAATAAAAAGGTGGTCAGATGAAGCAGATGCTAAACTACAGGACTGTTTTGATAGCACAGACTGGAATATGTTCCGGGATTCTTCCGATGGCATTGGGGAATACCCCACGTCAGTCACTGACTTTAAAAATAAGTGCATCGAGGACATCTTCCCCACAGTGACCGTACGTACATACCCCAACCAGAAGCCATGGATTACAGGCAACATTCGCACTGAGTTAAAAGGTAGAGCTGCCGCTTTCAAGGAGCGGGACTCTAACCCGGAAGCTTATAAGAAATCCTGTTATGCCCTCTGACAAACCATCAAACAGGCAAAGCGTCAATACAGGACTAAGATCGAATCGTACTACACCAGCTCCGACGCTCGTCGGATGTGGCAGGGCCTGCAAACTACTACA
Organism: Salvelinus sp. IW2-2015; assembly: GCF_002910315.2. Lineage (NCBI taxonomy): Eukaryota > Metazoa > Chordata > Actinopteri > Salmoniformes > Salmonidae > Salvelinus > Salvelinus sp. IW2-2015. The sequence goes on along the minus strand of NC_036874.1, from coordinate 11,623,854 downwards.
GACTACAAGGGGAAGCACAGCCGAGAGCTGCCCAGTGATATGAGCCTACCAGATGAGCTAAATAACTTCTATGCTCGTTTCGAGGCAAGTAACACTGAAACATGCATGAGAGCATCAGCTGTTCCGGATGACTGTGTGATCACGCTCTCCGCAGCCGATGTGAGTAAGACCTTTAAACAGGTCAACATTCCCAAATCCACAGGGCCAGGCAGCTTACCAGGACGTGTACTCCGAGCATGCGCTGACCAACTGGCAAGTGTCTTCACTGACATTTTCAACGTCTCCCTGTATGAGTCTGTAATACCAACATGTTTCAAGCAGACCACCATAGTCCCTGTGCCCAAGAACACTAAGGTAACTTAGGTAAATGACTACCGACCCGTAGCACTCATGTCTTTCCAGAAACCCTAGACCCACTCCAATTTGCATACCGCCCCAACAGATCCACAGATGAAGCAATCTCTATTGCACTCCACACTTCCCTTTCACACCTGGACAAAAGGAACACCTATGTGAGAATGCTATTCATTGACTACAGCTCAACATTCAACACCATAGTGCCCTCAAAGCTCATCACTAAGCTAAGGACCCTGGGTCTGAACTCTGCAACTGGACCCTGGACCTCCTGACGGGCCACCCCCAGGTGGTAAAGGTAGGTAACAACACATCCACCACGCTGATCCTCAACACAGGGGCCCCTCAGGGGTGCGTGCTCAGTCCCCTCCTGTACTCCCTGTTCACTCATGACTGCACGACCAGGCACGTTTCCAACACCATCATTAAGTTTGCTGGTGACACGACAGTGATGCTAGGACAACAACCTCTCACTCAACGTGATCAAGACAAATTAGATGATTGTGGACTACAGGAAAGGAGGACCAAGCACGACCCCATTCTCATAGACGGGGCTGTAGTGGAGCAGGTTGAGAGCTTCAAGTTCCTTGGTGTCCACATCACCAACACAGTAACATGGTCCAAGCACACCATAACAGTTGTGAAGAGGGCACAACAAAACCTACTCCCCTTCAGGAGACTGAAAATATTTGGCATGTGTCCTCAGATCCTCAAAAGGTTTTACAACTTCACCATCGAGAGCATTCTGACAGGTTTCATCACTGCCTGGTGTGGCAACTGCTCGGCCTCTGACCGCAAGGCACTACAGAGGGTAGTGCGTTTGGCCCAGTACATCACCGGGGCCAAGCTTCCTGCTATCCAGGACTTCTTTGCCAGGCGGTGTCAGAGCAAGGCCCTAAAAATTGTCAAAGACTCTAGCCACTCTAGTCATAGACTGTTCAGCAAGAGGTACCGGAGCACCAGGTCTAGGTCCAAGAGGCCCCTAAATAGCTTTTACCCCCAAGCCATTTGACTTCTGAACTGCTAATCAAATGGCTACCCAGACAATTTGCATTGCACCCCCCCACCCCTCTCTCTTCTACGCTGCTGCTACTCTCTGTTATTATCTATGCATAGTCACTTTAATAACTCTACCTACATGTACATATTTCCTCAGTGCCCCCGCACATTGAATCTGTACCGGTACCCCCTGTATATAGCCCTGCTATTGCTATTTACTGATGTTCTTTAATCATTTGTTTTTCTTATATCTTACTTTTCTTCTTTTTTTCCCTTAAAACTGCATTGTTGGTTAAGGGCTTGTAAGTAAGCATTTCACTGAAAGGTCTACACCTGTTGTATGTGAGAAATACAATTTGATTTGAGATGGTTGTTCAATTTCCTTTTTTCCCTATTTCCTTTTTTGTGAACAATATGTATATCTATTTTCGAACTGTGAACAGCAGCAAAACGCAACAAAGCGTCTAGTCGGCCGGAAAACCACACGAAGAAGAAGAAGTAGAAGAAGACGAAGGAGCGTCAACTGATTTGATTGGCTAAATAAAATATCAACCGGAAGTTACGTTGGAGGTTGTGAATTGAGAGGGATTTKGGGGAAATTCAGTGGTCACTGTTTAATCACCAAATACAATTCGGCTGCTTTTGTCCGCCTTCACATGATAATAGAATTTACAGGGAAGTAAAATACAATGTATTAAACACAGAAATGTTAAACAGTGTACTTCTATGGAGCATTAGAGGCGGTTTGCTTGCTATAAACTAGCCATGAACGCGTTCCATTGTTTGCTAACCAGGCAATTGCTAACTAGCTGAAAGCGTAGAGCTTTTCATTAGCTGAAAAAACACAAATAAAGCGGCATTACTTTTTTGACAAGTTAAGTGACTAGCGCAAAATGCCGGAGATAAAACTCAAGCACATCGTGTCTTGCAGCACTGAAGACAATGTAAGTTGTCCAACTACTATCTAGACTAATTAGCTAGTACAGTATTCGTTAACCCGCTTGTTAGCTTCCTAACGTGTTAGCTAGCTAGGTTTGCTTGCTGTCTGATTGAGGCATAATGTCGACTGTCTAGCCCTTTATATGTACATTGCTTTTTTTTCAGCCCACCAGAACATAAATAATCATTGGAACAGTACTGTACAGTATTTGCATGCACCATTCGAAGTAGTTAGCTAGCTACACTTCCCAGTAATATTTTGTTGTCAAAAATGTATCTTCTTGAATTTAAACAGTAACTCCTATTTCCAGTGGTAACAACACCAGATGGCAATTGCAGTTCATGGGGTCCTAGCTATTCTTGTTGTTTCCTTGCAGACTCACAAGGCTGACAACCTGCTGAGCTCGGACACATACAGAAAATGGAAAGCAGCAAAGCCAGGGGAGAAACAAACCTCAGTCATTATACAGGTAATAGGCTACTTCTGCACTGTGTTTTCATGGGATTGTCTAACAATTCACTGACTCCAATTCACACAGCAAATTTGAGGGTGTTAAAATGTGTTGTGTGTGTTATATCTTAGTGTTGATTCTAGTGGGGTTAACACCAGTTGGATTTAAATTGATGCAACCTGCAGTGAATAAATGAAGTGTTATTTGAATCACAGTGGAATCAACACCGCGTGTCGTTACTCAACACGTTACTCGTCCATTAATTCTCATGGTGAAAAATACTTGGGAGTGGCCCATCATATTTCCCAGCATGCTTTGTTACATGTTGATTTTTGGAATAGTTTTTCAATATATACTGTATGTTTCTGCATGCACATTAATTAATTGATCTAAGACAAATAACATACATTTTCCTAAATTATTCCAATCTGTAAGTGGTTGGACTTATTACACCCGTACTGAGATGGTTGTTCCAGTTTAGATGTTTTAGGTAGTCTTGTTTGACGAGTTCTTTACCATAGCACTCGTTCTGAATGCAGATTGTAGATAATCAATTGTTGAATATCTTCCCTATTAGGTGTGTAAAAGTTAATATTTTTAAACGAAATTGGGATCTTCAACCTTAAGGAAAAACTCCCTAACTGAATAACTACCACTAACAGGTCCCGATCGTCATCATCATAAAGGGAAAATAAGTTTAATAAATGCCCAACGCAACAATGCTGTAACGTTAKTAGGAGGGAAAAAAGCAGAGCAGCAGCTCAAATGTGAGTGACAAGGGGAGCAGCGAGGGGAGAGAGATTGCGACCAAGTCAACGTGCGCTGGTAGAATACTTATAGYTAGTTATTTATCATCTCATATGATTACATCAGGGCTCTTCAACCCCAGTTGGAGAGCTACCCTCCTGTAGGTTTTTGCTCCAACCCCAGTTTTAACTAACCTGATTCGGCTTATCAACCAGATAATTATTATAATCAGGTGCTCTAGATTATAGTTGGAGCGAAAGCCTACAGGACAGTAGCTCTCCAGGAACAGGTTTGGAGAGCCCTGGATTACATAGTGCATGTATTGACTGCATCAAACCAAGAGACGCTAGTTAAGCTAGATAGCCAGATAGCTAGCTAATGTTAGCTAGGCTAATTGAAACGACATAACTTTAACTATACAGTTTCTCCCCTTCTCAATATTACAGTAACAACTCCATTCAGATTATTAAGTAGCAGTTTACATGTTGGCTCTTGGTGTTGTAGTCTGTCCTTCTCATTTAGCTTCTTGTTCTGTCATTTTAATTCCATCTTCCATTGATTAGGCTAGATATCTCCTAATTATAAAAATATACAAATAATTGAACCTTTATTTAACTAGGCAAGTCAGTTAAGAACAAATTCTTATTTACAATGACTGCCTACACCGGCCAAACCCGGACGACGCTGGGCCAATTGTGCGCCGCTCTATGTGACTCCCAATCACGTCCGGTTGTGATACAGCCTGGATTTGAACCAGGGTGTCTGTAGAGGGTGTCTGCACTGAGATGCAGTGCCTTAGACCGCTGCGCCACTCGGGAGTCCAGTGGCTAATTACTTGCCACATGGAGGTTCTAGCTCTGACTTTAGCCTAGTGCCGGTTTGATGACTTGTGATTGGACGACAAAAACAAGCTACATGTGCCACGTGAAAAGGAAGAGCAGCAGCAGCAATACAATTTTCTCTTTCCGCGTGAAGCGCCATGTAGACCATCTGCATTGTGAATTCACGTGGAATTGGATGCATTCTAATTATAGTTTTAATGGAAACCAATAAAAAGTCTGTTAATTGACAAGAAAACTTTTCCAATTGTCACATCCCTACTCCGTAAAGCTTGATTCCAACAGGAATGACAAATTACTTCACACCCCTGCATATACAGCCCATGAGCCATGTTTTCAGACCACAATGTTGGGGGGGAAACTAGGCCATAACTAAAGACCTTATGAAATCTATAATGTATGGTCATAAAGGATTTATAAAAAAGATACGGAATGGAGCTAAGCACACAAAACATTCTAGAGGAAAACCTGGTTCATTCTGCTTTCCACCAGACACAGGGAGATGAATTCACATTTCAGCAGGTTAATAACCTAAAACACAAGGCCAAATCTACACTGGAGTTTCTTACCAAGAAGACGGTGAATGTTCCTGAGTGGCCGAGTTACAGCTACTTGCAAATGTATGGCAAGGCCTGAAAAATAGTTGTCTAGCAATGATCAACAACCAATTTGACAGAGCTTGAAGAATTTTTTTTTTGTGTKTTTTTTTTTGTTGCACAATCCAGGTGTGGAAAGCTCTTAGAGACTTACCCAGAAAGACTCACAGCTGTAATCACTGCCAAAGGTGCTTTTACAAAGTATTGTCTCAGGGGTGTGAATACTTCTATAAATTAGTTATTTCTGTATTTCATTTTCAATACATTTGCAAACATTTCTAAAAACATGTTTTCACTTTGTCATTATGGGGTATTGTGTGTAGATGGATGTGGGAAAAAATCTATGTAATCCATTTTGAATTCAGGCAGTAACACAATAAAATGTGGAATAAGTCGAGGGGTATGAATACTTTTCTGAAGGCACTGTGACACTGCATTCCCCTGTTTGTTTTTTCCTAGTTTGTACTAAATAACCCATGCTCTTTCTCCAATCGTTTCAGTTTGAGAAAGAAGAGCAGGTGTACAGCATAGACATAGGAAATGAAGGGTCTGCTTTTATCGAGGTGCTGGTGGGACACTCAACCTCTGTCAAAGACCAGGACTATGAGGTATGCCACCTCCTTACTGTATATTGTAGTACCTGTATACCTCGCTGATATCTACCACACTGAATGCACTGCGTGAAGTTACTAGTCTCTGCCTCTTATTATGGACAATGCATAGTTGTGGCTTTACTACCATTAGGTATAGTGTGCTGCTTAATTCCTAAGAGAACCTCCCACTGTCTCTCCCAGGTTCTGCTGGCCACATCCTCCTTCATGTCCCCCGCGGAGAGCCGTAACGCCACCAACACCAACCGTGTGCGCTTCTTTGGCCCTAACCAGCTGGTGAAGGCTCAGGCCCAGGAGAAGTGGGACCGTGTGAAGATTGTGTGTAGCCAGCCGTACAGCAAGGTGAGCTGCACACCACTAAGAGAGAACTTTAGTGGACAGAGAGCTTTGGGTGTGTATGTGATGCCACCTAAATTATTGTAAACCAGGGTCATATTCATTAGGCAGCAAACGGACTGAAACAGGGTGGGACTAACTACACTTGTCCAGTAAGAAACGTCCATTTTCGTTTTCCGTTGCGAAAGGTTTTGCTACGGTGTGCCCGATTTTAATACAACCCTGGCGATGCGTTATTAGTCAAGTTATTTGAAAAATGGCATCGCTTACATTCAGTATCTCAGCTAGGGTTTTGACGGTCTTGGAATTTGAGGTTACAGTAATTGACCAGGCCAATGTACATGGTCGATGACATAACGGGGGGGGGGGGGGGTCTGCTTCTTAATAAAACCTATTTAAAACAAGCTATTGCACTTCGTTATTATCATGGCATATCATTATTAATATTAGGTTATTACTTATTAGCGGAGTCAAAATAAAGCTGTACATCTGCCTTGTCCTTTTCTGTTGTTTTTTCCTCCATATAAAAACATTCTATTCAGATCCTATTTCGACACACAAAATCATTGAAACGAAGTCAGATGGGTTTTCTACCACTTTCCCCCGAAATAGTCGCATAACATCACAATCCGTGCTGCTGTCATTCGATGGCATTGGCATATGACCTTCAAAGAGAGGACACTAATGAGAGAAATAATGTAGCCTAAACGTCTGAAAATAGACCTTTTACAAGGTTAAATCATGACAGAAGCGTTTGATTTTTATTAAAGAGATGGAGTCCAAACAGGCTACTTTAGGAAACTTTCTGAATGAACATAAAGACCTATAGAGCCCCACAGTGGAGGTGTCCATAATACCCATAAAACCTAGTGGTCAAACAGGGAAATTGTTTTTCCACCATTCATTTTTCCCATCGTTTTTTTTTAGAAACACTTAAAATAAGGGCTGTGTTTCTTGTAGGCTTACCCTAGAGTGACGTTTTGATAACCATGTAAATCTCTCTTGGACAATGTGACTTTTAGCAATATATTCACCTCTATTTACTCTCTAATTTAAAAGTAGACATCATGCAAAACTACAAATCCCTACAAGCTCCTGTATGTCATCTCTAGCTGACAGTTATTTGCTAACAGTTATTTCTGAAGAAATGTAGCCAATTTATTCATTGCTACATTTAGCTAACATTAGATAGTTAATCCAGAGATTCTTACCTTTGCCTTGATTTGGCAGTCTCGTCCAGGTCATCATGGCATTTGTAGTTCTTTATGATAGCCACATTAGCAGCTAATTAGCATTTCATTTTTGGGGGGTAAAATACCGGCAAATATATTGAATAAAGTCACCTTACCATTAAGCCAAGGTAAGTCTACACAAAACACTTATTTGAAGTGTTTCTAAAATTAATGGTGGTAAAACGATAGGTTTTATGGGTATTTTGACTCATTCTGTGGTACTCTATTAAGAGAATCAACTAACACACACACACACAACCCGCACCCGTCAATCAAAGCCACCAGCGTATGTCAGACACAAGCAAATATTTCTCCTTTCCTAAAAACGTATAAAAAAAMCTAGGCCTACCTTAGGCTTTCTGATAGTAGGCTATAAGATAATGAAGTAAAGTATGAAGGGGACAGCTATGCTATAGTATGAAGATTAAATTGACAATCCTTAAAATAGAAACAAATACACGCAACAGCCTATTTATCTACGACACTGATTATCGAGGGGGATAGTGTTAAGATTTTTCAAATATTGCGAGGAACTATTATAATTTGAATGGATGTAAAAAGATTTAAATAAATAAATAAAAACGGACTTCGTTGACTTCCTACTGTGTGAGGTGAAGGACATTTTTGTTTACTGAAGCCCAGCTGGGCACTTTCCTACATTTGACATTTACAAGAATCAGGACAAGTACACTATATATACAAAAGTATGTGGACACACTTTCAAATGAGTGGAATCAGCTATTTCAGCCACACCTGTTGCTGACAGGTGTATAAAATTGAGCACACAGCAATGCAATCTCCATAGACAAACATTGGCGGAAGGGTTTTATTGAAGAGCTCAGTGACTTTCAACGTGGCACCGTCATAGGATGCCACCTTTCCAACAAGTGTGTTTGTCAAATTTCTGCCCTGCTAGAGCTGCTCTGGAAGACTGTAAGTGCTGTTATTGCGAAGTGGAAACGTCTAGGAGCAACAACGACTCGGCTGCAAAGTGGTAGGCCACAATAGCTCACAGAATGGGACCACCGAGTGCTGAAGCGTGTAGCGCGTAAAAATATTCTGTCCTCGGTTGCAATACTCACTACCTAGTTCCAAACTGCCTCTGGAAGCAACGTCAGCACAAGAACTGTTCGTCGGGAACTTCATGAACCGCCGTTGGACTCTGGAGCAGTGGAAACGCATTCTCTGGATTGATGAATCACGCTTCACCATCTGGCAGTCCGACGGACCAATCTGGGTTTGGCGGATGCCAGGAGAACGCTGGTCTGGGGCTGTTTTTCATGGTTCGGGCTAGGCCCCTTAGTTCCAGTGAAGAGAATTCTTAATGCTACAGCATACAATGGTATTTTAGACAATTCTGTGCTTCCAACTTTGTGGCAACATTTTGGGGAAGGCCCTTTCCTGTTTCAGCATGACAATGCCCTTGTGCACAAAGCGAGGTTCATACAGAAATGGTTTATTGAGATCGGTGTGGAAGAACTTGACTGGCCTGCACAGGGCCCTGACCTCAACCCCTTCGAACACCTTTAGGGTGAATTGGAACGCCGACTGCGAGCCAGGCCTAATCGTCCAACATCAGTACCCGACCTCACTAATGCTCTTGTGGCTGAATGGAAGCAAGTCCCTGCAGCAATGTTCCAACATCTAGTCACATGCTCATTTCTCACATGGAGCACGTAAATGATGGAATGAAATAAACCAAATCATATTTCTGACAAGTTTAGCAAGTTGTGAACTCCGCAAACAATGTTTCCAGTCCGAGAGTGAGAAAGGTAAATTACTGTAATTAATACATGCATTAACAGAAATTAATTTAACAAAATGACAGGGATTGACAGTAAATTGCCACTTAAAAAAATTGTAGGCTACCACATGGGCATTCATAAAAGTGCATTGTGGGCGACACTCTATGTATAGCCCAGGTTACTATTCTACTTTGCGTTGGTAGGCAATTTTTCTTCGGTCTCGTCTAGAGCGGCATATCAGCCAGGACCGGGCCTGATCAGCGTAGATTAGTCTTTAAATTAAGATTCCGAATAAAATTATACCATGCCAGGTTGGAGAGGATTGGCGCATTGTCCATTCCACACAACATTTGTGTATTATAGGCCTCAGAGCCAGAACAACCTTGTCGACTCCTGTTGCATAATTAATGAATAGTCAGACACATCCAACCTTTTTTTAAATAACAATGTATTTATTTGCTAGCAAGCAATGAAAACATCCATTTTATAAAAGAAAGTCCACACATCAAAGAATTTTTTACTCAAGTGCCATAGCCTATAGCACTCTCCACCGCCTTGCATCTAGAGATTAGCTGCTCAAACATCAAAGGACAGTTGGCAAGAGGAGGAGATGGAGAACATTTTGTAGACACTGTTAGCAAAACATTTGCTTATAATCATTAATAAACACTCCCGCTATTAAGTAAAGTTTATCTACATGAAAGTAAAGTAAAAAATGTATGTAGGCCTATTTTTAAATGGTTTTAACGGTTATTTTAATGACAGTCTTCATCCATAACCGTCAGCTACACGGTTATTCAGTTACTGTCACAGCCCTAGTCTTAGCACAGTTCCTATTGTACACCCTTGTGAAAATGATTCAGATTGGAATGACATGACGACAAATGKCATTTTCCACCCTCAGAGCATAGCATACGGAGTGGCCTTCGTGAAGTTCCATTCAACACCAGACAAAAGTGATCCACCAACCACAACAACACCGGTAAGAGAAGCTCAGCCCTCATCGTTCACCTTCTTCTACATAACCCACTCTACACTGAGACTGACTCAATAGACTCATTCAGTATATAACTATATTATAAAATCAAAATGCTTGCAGAGTTTAGCTCAAGTTGAATTACACATTTTCTGACCATTAAAGTGATCTTACATATAAGTCCATATGCAACCATATGTTGCACATATCCTGTAATATGCTTCAACGGGCACTGTTTTATTTTGTTTTATTAGTTAGTGCTTGTCTTCCCCAATCATTTGGGATTTAGGCATATAGCTGGATCCACACAACAGATGGGCTAGGCGTGGACTCATCTAGAGAGTAGACAATTTTTTGCAAAACATCCTTTGATTTGAGTGAACTAACTTGAATTCATACCATCAAAAATTACGTTTATGTACAATGTCCTGTGCTTTCCTAACATGACTGACTTGATCAGACTCTCTCCCAACACTAACGTCTCTTGCCCCCTGACAGAAGTTGACCAAGCTGGGCCAGTTTCGGGTGAAGGATGAGGCCCCCTCGGCTTGCCCCAGTCTTCAGCCAGGCAGCCTCTTCTTCAACAGAGAGAGCACCTCCAAAGGCAGCCCAGCGCTCAAGGGTACTACTACCGTACTCAAGCTAAAGGCCTAGTTACAGCTAATTTCACATTGCAGGTTTATTGGTGCGCATTGATGTGGCGTGATTGAGTACGTGAGCGAAAAGCACCGTAAGGTCTGCTGGTGGGGTGAGAAATGTGAAACAATATTTCCCAACTTCTCTCACAATCTCGTCACCTCTTCTCCCCCCACAGTTTCGCCACAGAATGAGAAGCTCAGCTATGCAGTTGCCGCCCTGCAGTCTGGGTCTGGCCACTCCTCAGCCCCACCGTCCTCCAACTCTCCCCCAACACAGGTAAGGACCAAGGCTTGCTGTGTGTCCCAAATGGTACCGTAATCCCTATATAGTGCACTAGTTTTGATCAGAGCCCATAGTGATGCATCATTGGCTTCTCTAAGACCAGAACTGATGGTGAATCATTCATTAAGTCCTTCCAGGCTAGTGCGAACTGACCTGAATCTCCAGGCTATGATACTAGTTATGTCCCAAATGGCACCTTATTCTATTCCTATATAGTGCACTAGTTTTGGCAAGTGCCTTATGGGCCTTGGTCAAAGGTTGTGCACAATATAGGGAATAGGGTGCCATTTGAGAGGCAGACACCATATTGATTTCTTTAAAAAGAGGTACAAGGTGATTGTTCGGTAGACTGCACCCTCATAGCTAATGTAGTATAGATTTAATGTAAACATTGTAAATCATCGGTAATGAAAAGAGATGGTATGTATGTTTTGCTTGTGGTACATTTTTTCCAGATGCTCAGAGATCATTCTTTCAAGCAAGAGGCGATGTTACTCACTTATAAATGCATTTACATAAGTGTAAACATAATTAGGACCCGAATTTGTTTGCTTGTTTTGTTTTCTCTGCTCGTTTGTGTCGATTATCCCACTTCTAGAAATGATAAGCAATTTCAGCAGTTTTTGATAAGCAGCTTTGCTCTTTGAGTACATATTTCTGTCATGGTTTTACCATAAGGACAAATCGATTTATCCATCCTCCTATTTCCTAGGCACAAGTGAAGAGGAAGTTTGAGTTCAGTAAAGAGCGCCGGTCTGCCCTCGCTCCGCCCCCCTCAAAGAAACCCAGCCCTATGGACTCCCCTGAACAGGGCACTACCACCCCGAAACCCAAGGCCAAACCCAGAACAGCCAGTACTCCCAGCCCCAGCACTGCCAAAGGTAAAGACACCCTGCAAGTCAGTCAGCCAGCCAGCCCCTCGCTGACTCACTCTACACCTTTTTCACCTATGCTTGTGTAAATAAAGTAAGTTTAATAAATCGATGCAAATACCCTGATAGTTATATATTCTATTTTCCACTCTCCTCACCTCTGTCATTCTTTTCACCCCAGCCTCCCCTGCCCAGAAAACCCCAGACACCAAGAAGAAGGAGAGCCTGCCCAAACCAGAAGCCAAGCCCAGACCCAAACCCTCCAAAGCCCAGTCCAGCTCCTCCGAGGCCCCCGTTCCCCTCAACAAGATCATGGAGGGGGTGGTGTTTGTGCTGAGCGGCTTCCAGAACCCCTTCCGGGGGGACCTGAGGGACAAGGCCCTGGCCATGGGGGCCAAGTACCACTCTGACTGGACCCCTGACGCCACACACCTCATGTGAGTGGAGGAGATGGAGGGTGCTGGAACTGGGAGGTAGTAGTTTGAGAAGGACTCCTTAGTTGGGTTCTTATTGTAATCTGAATTCATATTGGTCAATTAAAGATGCATGAAAATGGTAATAGAGTGAGGTAAGAACATATTGGAAACAGGTCAACAAGAATTGTGTGGAATACAACCAACAATGGGGCTAGTATTATAGTGGTAGTGATGTTTCTAGGAGTAATATTATCAAGTATATTCTCCATATACATCCAAGACTAGTGTAACTACAGGAGTATCACAATAACAGCATGGGAAGCAAAGCAGACCATGTGACCCACATTGCCCTAATCACGCTCTCCCATAGTAGCAGTGGGCTGTCCCTGGCTTCCCTCCAGTGCCTGCATCCCATAGGGTACCCTATTTATTGCACTATACAGGGACTAGGGTGCCATATTTGGATGTAGCCACGGTCCCTTTGGACCCTGGTCGAAAGTAGTGCACGATATAGGGAATAGAGTGCCATCTGAGACACAGCTTTGCTAACCAAGGGTTTATCATCTGCTTCATCCAGCTGTGCCTTCTCCAACACCCCCAAGTACAGCCAGGTGAAGTCAGCAGGGGGCGTCATCGTCCGGAAGGAGTGGGTGCTGGACTGCCACAAGAGGAAGCAGAAGATCTCCTTCAAACGTAAGGTGGAGGGAGGGAGGGGGAGCAGAGAGAGGGAGAGGGGAGGATGGTAAACTCAGCAAAAAAAGAAACGTCCTCTCACTGTCAACTGGGTTTATTTTCAGCAAACTTAACATGTGTAATATTTGTATGAACATAAAAGATTCACAACTGAGACATAACTGAACAGTTCCACAGACATGTGACTAACAGAAATTGAATAATGTGTCCCTGAACAAAGTGGGGGTCAAAATCAAAGTAACAGTCAGTATCTGGTGTGGCCACTGCTGCATTAAGTACCGCTAGGTGCATCTCCTCATGGACTGCCCCGATTTGCCAGTTTTGCTGTGAGATGTTACCCCATCTTCCACCAAGGACCTGCAAGTTCCGGAACATTTCTGGGGGGAATGCCCGTAGTCCTCACCCTCCGATCCAACAGGTCCCAGACGTGCTCAATGGGATTGGCGATCCGGGCTCTTCGCTTGCCATTGCTGACATTCCTGTCTTGTAGAAATCACGCACAGCCAGCAGTATGGCTCGTGGCATTGTCATGCTGGAGGGTCATGTCAGGATGAGCCTGCAGGAAGGGTGCCACATGAGGGAGGAGGATGTCTTCCCTGTAACGCACAGTGTAGAGATTGCCTGCAATTTATGTGCAATGTCCTCATACCTCTTGCAGCATGCCTAAGGCACGTTCACGCAGATAGCAGGGACCTGGGCATCTTTCTTTTGGTGTTTTCAAGAGTCAGTAGAAAGGCCTCTTTAGTGTCCTAAGTTTTCATAACTGTGACCTTAATTGCCTCCCGTCTGTAAGCTGTTAGTGTCTTAACGACCGTTCCACAGGTGCATGTTCATTAATTGTTTATGGTTCATTGAACAAGCATGTTGAAACCCTGTACAATGAAGATCTGTGAAGTTATTTTGATTTTTACGAATCATCTTTGGAAGACAGGGTCCTGAAAAAGGGACGTTTTMTTTTTTTGCTGAGTTTATAAAAATTGAAAGAAGATGTGGTGTTGAAAAGTCTGCTTCAAATTAATGGGTTCTTTGACTCTGTGCCACCCATTCTCTATCAGAAAGCAGCCATAATAATCGTCTTTGAATTCAGCCAATTAAGTGAAGATGGCAGTTAATGGTGTTTATAAAAGCACCTATTGCCAAGGCTTTACCTGTACCTATGCAGCTCACTGAATAGTGTTACCTTGAAGAGTTGAAGCCTGCTGTGATGGATTGTCTAACTTCTACTAATGATTCTTGTCACTACAAGCGGGCTCAATGAAGTTCTCTCTTCAGTCAAAACTATGTGTATTGATTCTCGAGTTAGTCAAAGCAAGGCCTCATAATATGGAAAGGGTATTTGGGCGTTTCTTACCGCACCACTCTTCAAAGTGAAAATGCCTTTCACATAAGGCCTTCACTTCTTGTCTGTCGCCTGAGGTGAAATCACTGCTTCCACGGGTAGTTACCAGACCTGGTTTCAAATACTATTTTGTATTTCAGTAAGACCTCATTTCAAATACATTTCAAACAAAGTATTTTGACAAACATTTTTTTAAATATTTGGAAATACATTTGAAAAGTATTAACATGCATTTATAACTACTTATATTTAAAGTAGTTGTTTTGGGCTGTGTATTTCAAATTACTCAAATACACAGAAGTGTATTTTCAAATACTTACACTGAACAAAAATATAAGCGCAACTGCAACAATTTCTAAGATTTTACTGAGTTACAGTTCATATATGGAAATCAGTCAATTTAAATGAATTAAGCCCTAATCTATGGATTTCCCACTAGACAGGGGTGCAGCCATGGGTGTGCCTGGGAGGACATAGGCCCACCCACTGGGGAGCCAGGCCCAGCCAATCAGAATTAGTTTTTCCCAAAAGGGCTTCATTACAGACAAACCCTCCTCAGCACCCCCCTCAGACGATCTCGCAGGTGAAGAAGCCAGATGCGGACGTCCTGCGCTGGCGTGGTTGTGTGACAACTGCACATTTTAGTGGCCTTTTATTGTCCCCAGCACAAGGTGCACCTGTGTAATGATCATGCTGTTTAATCAGCTTCTTAATATACCACACCTGCCAGGTGGATGGATTATCTTGGCAATGGAGAAATGCTCACTAACAGGGATGTAAACAAATTTGTGCACAAAATTTGAGAGAAGCTTTTTGTGGGTCTGAATATTTTTKGGGATCTTTAATTTCAGCTCATGAAACATGGGACCAACACTTCACATGTTGCGTTTTATATTTTTGTTCGGTGTAAATATGCATGTATTTGAACCCAGGTCTGGTACTTTCTAGGCTAGGTCAGGTCCCAGTGCCTGGCATCAGTCACCTCCACCATGTTTTTCTACACTGTTCCCTACTCCTGTACAATGCGCTAATTTTCTTTAGTCTGACACTATTGACATCATGTCTCTGTAATTGGCCCTCATAAACAAATGAATATCCGCTCATCTAATTTGAAAGCGGTGTGCGAAATGATCAAGTTCTATTGTAAGAGGGTGTTGCGGAAATAAGTCCAATTAACACTGTTGAGGTATTAACACGCTAATTGTGTGTATTTTTCTCTGCGTTAGCATCAGAATTCTACATTGGGACGCACACACACACACACACACACACACACACACACACACACACACACACACACTACCACCATTATTTGTCTGTGTTTACAGACCTCTGCTGTAGACTGCTCACCATCTCCCTAAACCACTCTCCTTTTTTTATAGAGAATCCCTCTCGCCTTCCACTCGTCTATCCTCGTTCCTCATCCATCCATCCATCCAAGCCATCTCGTCTCCATTGTGCAGCTCTTGTTTGGAGTGCGGAGCTCTAATGATTTATTTCTTATTTAAAAGCTGCATCTGCTATGGGTAATTGAAGGGTCCACTTCCTTTGAAGAAGACTAGTGCTCGTACACACACACACACACAGAGACGTAGACACACGCATACTCAAACACAGAGAGACAGTCGTCACGCCCGTACACAAACACACAGCCCAACTCAAACCAGAAAAACACTGCTATGTTTTGGGCCTTTTGTCCTTACGAGAACACTTCAAAATGAAAGGAGGGGACAGAAGAAGAGAGGAGGGGCACACGCTAGCACACTTCCCTCAAGTGGCATCAAGATAAATCGGCAACAAAATGGAATGAATGGGGAATACATAAGTAAACTTTGCGTTAGTGTCCGTCGGTAACATCTGAAGTGCCTCGGAAACCTTTTTAGATTCCCTTTTAGCAATCACAGGCCTAGGCTACGTCCCAAATTGCACTCTATTCCCTAAATAGTTTTTTTTCTCTTTACCATTATTACCTTAGATAACAACTTGTGATGAAGATCTAGTGTTGTGCAAATAACCATTTTCCTCCAGTAAAGCCCTTGACCTTTTCTTAATTGGAATTTTCGTATGAAAGGACAAATTTAACTGATAAAATACAACTTTATTCCTCCCCTCAGATTGTGCATAATCCCCCGCAGGAGGCCTTTTGGTAGGCCATCATTTCAAATGAGAAGTTAAATAAAGTTTAAATAAAAAAAACATTACAAAAAAATGATTGGAGCAATTATGATCGTATTGACCATGAATGGATCACAGTGCTGTTGTCACGGTTACGTCACCAATAGAGGTGAATTTGAATACAATAGCCGAGTGAATACAGTGGCTAGCTATTCGACATCACAATGTTAGTCCACTATATTTTTGATACTTTTATTATTTGATATTTAGTCTGCCCTTGGCTCGTCATTTACCTGAATCAACAATCAGACATATTGATCAATCTGATTTATTGTAGAAGTAATTAATCAAAAAGGCACATTAACATATTAAATGTGCTCATGGTCATACAGTAAATGTTTTGATCTGCTTTCATTCTTTTTTTGGCCCTGAAATTGAGACTAATATTCTTTTCCCACACAATTCAGATGAAATACTTAGCCTTCCGGGGACGTCTGAGTGCAGAGGTAAACAAATCACTCTTTTCCTTTAGGACCTACCCTCTGGTAAAGCTTTGAGAATTCTGTTCCTTAACTCAATTCAATACATTTCTTTAGGTAATTCGCCACACTGCATATGAAGTGAAGTGTCCTAAGAGGATTGAGAAGCTCAGAGAGTCTCAGACCCCGTCTCTGTAAGCTAAGCATGTAGCCAGTCGTGTGTGTGTGCACCCGCTACACAACACTACTTTTTCATTTTCCAATCTAAACAGTGCTGTAGGATATGAGGAATCAAAGCACAGAATAGAGCGGTAACAGTGTGAGTAGTGATGACCCTTGATAGCCGTATTTCATCTTAGCGGTCGTCTTGGTGACTTGAGGGGCTGGAGAGCGTGTGTTTGTGGAAAAGGTAACGCATCTTTGATTGAGAATGACGTGTGTTTGAGAGGGTTAGCAACACCGCTGTCGAGGCTGAGGCTCCATTTCATCTGGGTGCCACAGCCACACGCTGTTCCCGCCGCCCCTCTCTCTCTCCTCATCCAGACTTATTGTTTTATTCCGTAATGTATTCGCTTCAAGGACGGCCTAATCTAATGCGATTTAAGCCACTTACATTTTTCATAGAGCACATTAGCGGTTTAGTCGTGCCTGAGCGGACCAGGTTAAGGACTTTCCCTTAAGGACACTGCCACGCTTGCTCGTCATAGGACCCTCTCAGTCCCTTTCTGTGGGGTGGCTCGGAGGGCACTGACACACTGGCACCCCTTGATAGGTGTCGTAAAAACCTATTTACTGGTGTGAATGGCCTGATTCCACTTCAAAAAGGGCATTTGTCTTGTCAGCACATGACATTGATACTCCAGTATGTCATGTTCTATTGGTGGTACGGAGGTAGAGGTTGAGAATAGATATAGGCCCAGTAAATAATGTGACGTCAAATCCATATACTTTCTTAGTTTGACCGCCTTTTGAATTCCTCACGGAACTTAGCTCCTCAGATTCCAGGTAGTGTGCATAAATGTGTTTCCACCCTGTCTGCGTAGTAGCACTTTAACATTTGCAAAACAACATTTCCATTTACAGTAATGTATAAAATAAATATTTACGTTAGAGCTGGAAAGATAAACCGGAAGTTATCRACACCGACCATAGCGATCACTTATTGCAGGCATTTTAGTATAGCATAGTAGCCTATGCTAAGGAAATGTGAAGTTTGAAATGAAATACGTTTTGTTAATATGGGTGATTGTTAATGCGACACGTGATGGCTACAATCATCAAACTAGTAGTAGTTTAMAGGGTAATACAAAATCTGGTGCACATTMATGTTAAACTTATCAATCTATTTATCGGTATTGCATCAGTTAATTTATTTTGTCCATATCACCCAGTTCAATTTACATACTGCAAATACATAATTGTAGGGGACAGAACCACCTCCAAGTGTAAAACAAATCCACTTAACAGGAAGAGGGAAGTATGTGGATGCTGTGCTGTCCATGGTGCTGATTTCTGGTACTGTGTGATCTGTGACTGTTCTGTGTCTGTCTGAAACATGAAGTAATTTTTTGCACTTTTCAGATGTTGTTCTTCCAACATTTGAACCTTTGTGTAGAATTTCAGCCAGTGTGATTGTCCCTTTGCTGCCCATCTAATGGGAATCTTCTTGTTTACCCAATCAGATGTTTTCACCACTTATTGTTTTGCTTCTTTTCCCCTCACCCCTTTTTTGTAGTTCTCTATTTTAAACGATCTTTCTCTTCTTCCCGCATTCCTCTCTTTCTGCCAGGTACCTGATGGACGGAGCGGAGTCCAGCTCGGAGGGGAGCGACGTAGAGGAGGATGAGGAGAGTGAGGAGGAAAAAGAGAGGAGGGTATGGGATTCTTAAACCATTCTATGACCTAGCAGTATGCCATGACATGATTGCCTAAGAAAAACACAATGCTGCTTCAAATAATTGTAATTGTTCTGATTTGCATGATTGTATTTGTCCTATTCCCACCCCCATACTGCCCTCTCCCTCCTTGGCAGACTCCACAAAAGAGGAAAGAAGAAGAACGGCAACCCACTCCCAGAAAGACCCCCATCAAGAAAGAGGAGGAGGATCTGTATGGTGGCTCCACAGACGCAGATGAACCAGGTTTCCATTATACACACCTCCATTAGAGCTGGGATGACAAACCTCAAATGACCGTGATTTTGCTACACAACGTTCCAGTAGATTGTTCTAAAACCATTTGGTCAACAGTAATAGGCTATGCATTATCTTGATTCCTGTTATACAACTATCTGCCTGTCCCTGTTTCGCGGTCGGCTGCTGACTCTCACTCCCTCTCCCCACTGTGCGCATGGTGGAGGGAGAGATGCATTCTGAGAAGCACAAGCATATGACCGTTGCTCAAAACACTAATGCGGGAAATATACAGTTCATAGAGCTACTGTTCTATACTGAACARAAATATAAACACATGCAAMAATTTCATTGATTTGYACTGAGTTCCAGTTCATATGAGGAAATCAGTCAATTGAAATAAATTCATTAGGCCCTAATCTATGGATTTCACCATGCCGTAATAAAATGGACCCCCAGGATCTCGTCACGGTATTCTTGAGCATTCACATTGCCATCGATAAAATGCAATTGTGCTCGTTGTCCGTAGCTTATTCCTGCCCGTACCATAACTCCACTGTCACCATGGGGCACTCTGTTCACAACTTTGACATCAGCAAACCACTCGTCCACACAATGGTCTGCGGTTGTGATGCGACATTGGATGATGGCTTATATTAGAGAAATTAACATGCAATTCTCTGGCAACAGCTCTGGTGGACATTCCTGCAGTCAGCATGCCAATTGCAAACTCCCTTATCGCAATGTCATGTTTTGTCAATATAGCCCAGCCTTAGCACCACCCCAAATGTTTTTACTGTCATTTATCACTGATTTATCGTTATAGCGAAAATAAGTCAATTTTGTCCATATGGCCCAGCTCCAACATACACACTGCCTAGGTTCAGACAGACAGAATCACTGATCGAAATGCATCTCAACCCATCACCCCCAACCACTGTCTCTTGGTTTTTCCTGGGGTTGAATGTATGAATTAATTACAGAATGCACRAATGAATGAATACTTTAATGTCCCATAGGGACATCTGCTTGGCAACATATGGGACATTAAAATATGAGTTCATTAATTAGTTCATTAATTTGATTGATCGTTCTTTCATTCAAATATTGTTGACAACCTTTTAATTGGATTTCACTCCCTATGACTTCCCTGTTGAAATAAAGGTAAATCAACACTACCACAGGAGATAGGCCTAGCGTTGAGGATCAACTGCTAGCTAGGGCAATATGTTTGTAGTGCAGTTAGAGGCGCTAGCAGGGTAGTCTCAAGATGTCTTACTTAAGAGATTGTCCTGCTACACCAGCGACATAGAGGTGAGAGGAGGGATGAACGGATTGGGAAGGAGGGGAAGTAGGAAAATGTATGAACTCACGCTCTGGATAAGAGCGTCTGCTAAATGTAAATGTAAGTGGACAGCCAGCCTCCAAGAAGGGGATAGAGGAAATGGAGAGGTGAGCTAAGAGAGTGTTCTTTTGACTGATGGGGGGATAGAGGAAATGGAGAGGTGAGCTAAGAGAGTGTTCTTTTGATGATGGGGGATATGAGGAAATGGGAGGTGAGCTCAAAGAGTGTCTTCTTTGACTGATGGGGGGATAGAGAAATGGAGAGGTGAGCTAAGAGAGTTTCTTTTGACTGATGGGGGATAGAGGAATGGAGAGGTGAGCTAAGAGAGTGTTCTTTTGACTGATGGGGGATAGAGGAATATGGAGAGGTGAGCTAAGAGAGTGTTCTTTTGACTGATGGGGGATAGAGGAAATGGAGAGGTGAGCTAAGAGAGTGTTTCTTTTGACTGATGGGGGGATAGAGGAAATGGAGAGGTGACTAAGAGATGTTCTTACTGTGGGGGATGAGTGGGAGAGGTGAGCTAAGAGAGTGTTTTTTGACTGATGGGGGATAGAGGAAATGGAGAGGTGAGCTAAGGAGTGGTTCTTTTGACTGATGGGGGGATAGAGGAAATGGAGAGGTGAGCTAAGAGAGTGTTCTTTTGACTGATGGGGGATAGAGGAAATGGAGAGGTGAGCTAAGAGAGTGTTCTTTTGACTGATGGGGGATAGAGGAAATGGAGAGGTGAGCTAAGAGAGTGTTCTTTTGACTGATGGGGGGATAGAGGAAATGGGAGGTGAGCTAAGAGAGTGTTCTTTTGACTGATGGGGGGATAGAGGAAAAGGACATTTTCAGTGCAGGCACTGCTTTTTAAACGAACAACAGAACAGATACTAATTTAAGTAGCGGACATTATTCTCACCACTTATTTATAAACTTGAGTAAATCATTGCTGCCAGTTTTCTCATGAGCTAATGGTGCTCACAACAGACAACTACATACTGTTGATAGCAGCTGAATCACGTGTGTAAGAATGGAAGGACCCTGACATGGTGTTGGAAAGGGAGGAGAAAGGAACATACTCTCTGGCCGTACTCGTTTCCAGAGACTCGTTTCGTCACCTTTTCTTACCAGAGCCGTTATTGCCGTAAATGTTTTTCTTTGACCATGTAGTGAATGGAATCGCTCAATCGCCTTAATACATTTTGCTCAAGTAGCTAGCCGAGGAAGAAAGAAAGACTAACACCACTAAGACTGAAGAGGATGGGGATGAAAGACGGTGAAATGGACAGAGGAAGACAAGTTGGGAACAGACTGCTTTAATGAATTGCGTGGAGGGACGGACGGATTGACAACACCGCCGCAAAAAGGACATGAAGAGAGGGATGCGTGTGGAGAGGACAAGGGGAGCGAAAGATCGGAAAGAAGCACTTGCGTAGCGCAATCGCTGCCGAGAGACTTGTGCATGATTCTAATTGCTATGGTAATGTGAGGCCACGAGTAAGTGTTCCGGGCGCATTAGTGAGACGAGAACGTCTTTACTAACGCATCACGTACCTCAAAAGATGAAAGAGGGAAGAAGAATAAATCGCGACTAGGTGCATCTCAATAGACTAGAAGTAGCTTATTTTCCTTGTCTCCATCTGCACTGATTGGAAAATACATATTAAGAATATTAAGGAAACCTAGCCTTTAACTAGGGCCTAAGTACAAGGCCTTTTTATTTTGGTAGAGCAAAGCTTAGAGGTATGGGTGAAGCACTTACAAACGTTTCTACAGCATAGTATAGACTAAGTTATGACCCGATGTAGGTTAGTAAGATGGTATGCTTCTGATGTAGGTTATGTTCTTCTCATGTAATAAAATGTTGTTATTCTCCTGTCTCCCACAGAAGATGAGTCTGGCATGGATACGGAGGATGAGCTGAAGAGGTAACTAACACCATCAAATGAACATGAGTGGGATATTATTAATATTTGACTGTAGCGGGTGTCAAAGCCATTCCTACTGGTTGACAGTGCCTCTGCCCTAGCCTGGTCTCAGATCTCTGTGCTATCAGAGTTGCCCAGTGACCAGTGACCGTAGGAGTTACCCAGTGACTGTAGGAGTTGGCCAGACAGCACAAAGGTCTGGGACCAAGATAACTTGATCCTCATGTTGGCGGGTGTAGGTAGGAGAGAGATCAACAGAGAGATATTAAAAAAACAAATGTACCCCTTTTTTCTCCCCAATTTCGTGGTATCCAATTGTTAGTAGTTACTGTCTTGTCTCATCGCTGCAACTCCCGTACGGACTCGGGAGAGGCGAAGGTCGAGAGCCATGCGTCCCCCGAAACAACAACCCAACCAAGCCGCACTGCTTCTTAACATGGCGCGCATCCAACCCGGAAGCCAGCCGCACCAATGTGTTGGAGGAGACACCGTACACCTAGCGACCTGGTCAGCGTGCACTGCGCCCGGCCCGCCACAGGAGTCGCTAGTGCGCGATGAGACAAGAATATCCCTGCCGGCCAAACCCTCCCTAACCCGGACGACGCTGGGCCAATTGTGCGCCGCCCCATGGGCCTCCCGGTCGCGGCCGGCTGCGACAGAGCCTGGGCTCGAACCCAGAGTCTCTGGTGGCACAGCTTGCACTGTGATGCAGTGTCTTAGACCACTGCGCTACCCGGGAGGCACAGATTGTTCTCATTTTGATTCATTAGTTGTTGGATGGCGCTGTCTCTATTTTTGTTGTGAGCATCAATACAAGTCTAAAACTCTGCCATACTGAAATGGTCTTGCATCAAACATTCCCCTCGCTCTTTCAGTAATCTGAAGAGAGCCTGGATGTTTGTTTTGTATGTGGGGAGAAATGTCTGGTTCTGTCTGTTGTATTTGTTGTGCGGCATCACAACGTAATGAACAGGTGTGGCATCTCTTCATTCAAGGACACCAGCAGAGCATCAGTCAGTAGTTTCATAACCCMCCTTTCATAAACAACTTTTCTCTCTCCCGTCGGCAGGGTGGAGAGCGAGAGTCGGCAGAAGAAAGGAGAGAAGGAGAGAAAAGGAGTGGAGGAGGTGGACCCTTTTGGGGGGTCGACTGACGAGAACACTGACGCTGAGGCCGAGGAGGACRAGCCCATCCCTGAGCTACCAGGTCTGTCTCTTTGTCTGTCTGACCTTGTCTGCCTCTCTCTGTGCTGGCAGTTTGTTCTCGCTCATTGTTCATGTTATTCTAAATCAATAAAGTACTTTTCTGTCAGCCACACTGGTTTTTCACGACGCTCACAAACGTCAAGTTGTCAAATTGCARACAATTTCTTCTCTTTTTCCCCATCAGTGATGAACAATGATGATTCCTGTAATGCTATGCAGGGAGTCTTGCTCTCATGCTGATCTTTCATTTTCTTACTACCCTTTTTAGATTTCCTAACTGGAAAGCGATTTTTCCTCTACGGCAAGTTCCCCAACAATGACAGACGCCTACTCCTGCGGTACATCATCGCCTTCAACGGGTAGGGAGAAGAGAGACTGACTCCAGAATGAGAGTAGGGCAGATTTTCCTGTAACAGTAGTACTTTACTAGTACTTTTAGAGTTAATGCAAGTGATCAGCGGATGAGGGCTTGTGTGTCATTGTACCTTTTCTAAAGCAGTGTTTGGATCTCAGATGACAGGTAGCTTTGGCACTCTCTTTAACCTCTTCCCCTCCCCATATCTCTCTCTCTTTCTTTGTTCCTCTTCCCCTCTCCCCCCCTCTTCAGGGAGGTGGAGGACTACATGAGTGAGCAGGTCCAGTTTGTTGTCACCAGCGAGGGATGGCACGACTCCTTTGAAGACGTAAGTGTGACCTCCCTTTTGTTTCCTCGAAAGACCTCTTGATGTTACGCACACACACACACAAATATTAGAGTGATACACGAGAAGGCAAGCGCACACTCACACACCACAAACATGATTGTGTAACACACACACACACTTATAAAGGTGTCTTTTGTAAAAAAGGTCATGACTCCAGGGAGTTAGAATGCTAGTCATCTATGTAAAGTGATCAATTCACAGTCTGCTCCCAAAAAGAGAGTAATGCATCATGATATTTTCCTCATTGAAAGTCTTGGAATGAAATAACATTGACACTCTACATGATTATCTTAAGTGAAATAATTAGTACATTTTTCCTGGATAAGGTTTATTTATATTTTTTAAAAGATCAGATTCTAGGACATGGAGAATCTTTTGATGCGATGTTTACCTACCCCGGGGCCTTTTTTGTACATCACTGATGTTTGATCTGATATTGGACGTGCGTGGTTAGTTGCCTTTTGATGTAGGTCTGTTACACGGACGTCTGTATTCCACGCAAGCTCATTTGCAATGGAAAGTGCCTCTGCCAAGTCACTAGCTATTGAAATATATATGTTGTTGACCTATTTGCTGTACCATTTTAAATATTGGCTAGCGAACCCTCATGCCCTCCAAGGGTTCAGTCTCTACCCCTTTATAATTAAACAGATTCCCACCTGATATATTTTCCCCTCTCTCTCTCTCTCTCTCTCTCTCTCCCACTCTCGCTTTCTCTCTGCCACAGGCACTGATGGAGAATGGTAATTTAAGCTTTGTCAAACCCACATGGATTTTTGCCGTCAACGATCGACAGAAGATGCTGCCGTATCAGCCCTACACTGTTGTCCCTTGAGACTTGCATTTGCCAACGTGCTCACACACACAAACACACACACAACAGTATTGTACCTGTCCAAAAGGGTAGGAGAGGTGTACATTGAAGCCATAGACATTAGCTCTTCTCAGATCCCTAGGTAAATGAAACCAAGCAACGTGCCATTTTGGTACAAATGCCTTAACTTTACCTGAGGCCATCCAGAGAGATGGATGAAATGGTTTCCCTACCAGAGATGGCATATCTTCAAAGACTTATCGGTACCGGTGCACAAAAATAACTCGCCTATCTGTCTCTCTTTCAGGGCTTTTTAAAACAACATATCTCTGCTTTACCTCCACTACCTCAGGGTCCATGTCAAAACTCCAGTTATCATGTCCTGAAAAGCCACTGGCTTTGATAGAGGGGAGTGTATGTGTTAGGAGCAACATAAAGAGATCTAGGTGTAGCCGGAATGGCACCCTATTCTCTATAAAGAGCCCTATGGGCCCTGGTCAATAGTAGTGCACTACATAGGGAATAGGGTGCCGTTTACAGGCGTACAGGTGTTTGTTAGTTATTTAAGGTCACTGACAATCGAGGCCAACGACCACGAAATATGAATAGAAAATAAGGCCTTTGTCCTTGTTGCTATGTAGGAATATGAAATAGGCTTCAAGGAATGGTTGGTATTTCTCTCATCTTACTATTTTATTTTTCAGCAAGTCCGCTTTGGGCAAATGCATGGGATTGTAGTGTAATTTGTAGCATGTAGTGCTGTAGAATTACRTGTACTTTTGTTTTATTCATGTTGTATGCTTTTTGAATTGTAAACAGAAACTATTGTGTGAGGATCCAATAAGTCCTGTTTTTGCTTGGTTATTTTTGTAAGTATGTGATATGTGTTCATCATCCTTATTTTTCCTGTCTGGATTCGACTTGTTTATTACAGCATCTTAGCTTTGCTTTCAGATTCTTCTCCCCAAAAATAAATATTTGATTAATTAAAATAATGCATTTTTTAATGAATTGTACACCCTCTAATTTGAATGGACCCCATCCTTCTTTCCTCTATTCATGCTCTGTTTCCATCCCTCCATTCTCTATCATCTCGCCCCCCTCCCCCCCTCTAAATCACTTCTACCCATGTTTCCCTCCCCTGGGCGTCTGGGTCTTCTGCTCTCCAGTCAAGGGGATTAGGGTAACGGAAGAAGAGCAAGAGAGGGAGGAGAGGAGAGAAATTAAGATACAATATTTGAATTCTCTGCCATGGTTATTTTGAAAGGAAATCATTTTCAGACTTCTTTTTTAGGGGGGGGGTGTCAGTGGTGTGAGATGAATGCATACAGTTTTAGACATTCATTACCTGACACAACATACTCAACATTGTTAATGTTGAAATGCCTTTCTTTTTTTTTTTTTTACAAGCCTTTTAGGAGTTTATACTTAATTCCATTTGGAGCACCAGATTGATTCATAGATGTTTCAAAAGCTTTTATTTTTTGTATGGTCTCATATTCCTTTGACATATTTGGCATGTCCTTGAAATAGAGAGACTGGTAGATCTGAGAGTTTATCCTGTGCAAAGTAAGACCCTTTTCACTTCATAGTGTTGTCTATACTGTTTTTCTTAATCTGATAGGCTATTTCTTAGTCAAATATTGACATTTTATAGCTATATGGCTACATTCTGATGTACTTTGAGTATTATACCATAGTCAAGTATTCCTGTTAATGAGTTGTGTGTGTCACACAATATTTTTATCCAGCTCTACTGTACTTCCTCAAGTTGTCAATGTGTAGGCTGAACCATTGTCTGGACCACCTGAGGTACCTTATTCACAGTCTCTAAGCTTGCTTTCTCATTGGCTATGTCCCGAATCTCCACCCTTTTCCAGAAGTGTACACTTGCACACTCCCTGTCACAGATTATAACGCATAGGAATGGTGTAAGCATTGGCTGGAAGGAGTTTACCCCATTGTAAAGTACATGCGAGAAAGTGCACACTTTGGAAGAACGGTGAAGAATTGGGTCTCAGCTATACTGTGTAGATCACATTATGCTCCCAGTGAGGGGCATTGGTGAGAGCTTTGTGCATGGAACAAACCAGCAGTCATGATCATTTTAAGTGAGTTATTTACTGAGATACTGTAATTGGATGAAGGGGTTTTGATTTGTACCTAATTTGTTCAAAGTTCAAGTAGCAGAGAAACATGATAGACACAGAGAGGCTTAAAGGGCTGCTTCATTGGAGATGGTTTAATTACCTTTCCCGATAGTGTGCTGTCTTATCTTAACTTCTAAGGCAGGGGTAGGCAACTAGATTCAGCCGCGGACCCGATTTYTGTCAGAGCTGATGGACTGGGGCTTGCAACATAATTCGTACACTGCAACATAATTCGTACACTGCAAATTTACCAAGTAAGCCCAAAATATATATTTTAAAATAAAGACACAATCTTATACTGTATGTCTATCTTTTTATTTGTGGGAATACATGAACAGATTTCCATTATTTTTAGAGGAATTCCTGCAGATTTTACAGAACTTTTTTACAAAAGAGGCCAAAATTAAATGACTCGTAGTCCGAAGGGGTGTCTGTTTGTACGATGAAAAACAAACTGAGTGAATAGCTGGCTTCAGTACTTGGGCACTAACCAACTTCACTGAACTATCTGTTATAATTATGAGATATAATTCTTACTCTCACTGTGTTTTCAAGTGAGTTAGATGACACTGCCTATCTCATACTGCCTGCCCTCACCCATTGCTATCCCCGTTTATGCTTTAATGAAGCATATACATTTTCCCTTCGAATTGTCTTCCCCGTCTCATTTCTCTCTGATCTCCTCTACTGCTTCTACTCATTGCGAGCACAGCCAAATGTATATGGATGATTTTAATTTGTCGCACAATTAGAGAGCTTTAGAGAGCTTTTTACCCACGCAGTTCATTTGTTTTCATCTGTCCGTTTTTTTTCTGAATAGGTTTTAAGACAAGTGAGCGTCTCGTCTCCTAAAGAGAGTGCGCACACACACACACACACACACTGCTCACTGGATCTGATCCTAGGAGCCACTAACGAGAGAGGAGGGGGGGAAAGAGAGAGGGAGAGTACCGCTAAATCACTTGGAGGAACGGACAGAGCATGAAAACCAGAGAGAGGTGGAGAGAAGGGATTTACTGCTGGAACACTCATTGAGGAGTAGAGGGAGTGAGTGTGTTGTACGTTATAGAGGTTGAGGTGTGAGCTCTGACAGGAGAGGGTTGGCAGGCTCAGAGCAGACTGAGTGGTGACTTACTGATTCACTCTGCTGTCATTTTCTGCTTATTCAGAGTGACAGTAGTGAGTGCATACATTTTCATACTGTCTGCTGTCTATTGCAGTTCTCTGTTCGGAGGGTATGGGACTGACTACCACTACAGCCGAGTGAGGGTAAGTTGCAGTTTAACCTACTTTTTTACTCATCATTTTGTTGCCATTTGGGTTACCTGTCTCTGTGTTTTTATGTTATCTGGTCTATGTCTCTGTGTCTGTGTGTACTTGTGCCCACATGAGTAGTTGGTCCTAAAATAACCACTCAATGAATAAAACCATGCTGAGGATGTTGTACTTCCACATGTCTAGTAGTAGTGGGATCTCTCTTCAATGTGACTTCAGTCCATGGTATTAYGTTTTTTGACGTTTCCCTTCACATATCTGGAAGTCCTCAACTTTCCATTTGATCTCAACTTCTCGTTCCCCTCTTCCTTGCCATTTGAGCTTACTGACAATTATTCTGTCTCTCTCAGTATCCTTCTCTCCCACCGTTTATCTCGATATGGAGTATGTCATTTCCATGAGCACTCTTGATCCCCTGTCCCCTCTTTCCAATGATCTTTAGCTATAAGTGACCATACTACCACACACATACACACGCCCCTGAGTGTGGCCGATCAAATGGGTCGTCGTCACCAAAGCACTCTCGCATCACGTTAGAGGGCTAGGGCTCTACTGAACAAGCTGTTCCTTCATTCATGCACGTAGGGTGGGTTTCCACTGAGAGCCTGAGAATTAGCTGCAGGAACTATCACTTTATAATGTCAGGTAGCAGGTCCNAAATGACTCGTAGGCCGAAGGTGTGTCTGTTTGTACGATGAAAAACAAACTGAGTGGATAGGCTTCATTCAGTACTTGGGCACTAACCAACTTCACTGAACTATCTTTTATAATATGAGATATGATTCGTACTCTCACTGCGTTTTCAAGTGAGTTAGATAACACTGCCTGTCTCATACTGCCTGCCCTCGTCCATTGCTATCCCCGTTTATGCATTGATGATGAAGCATATACCTTTTCCCCCTTCTAATTATCTTCCCCGTCTCATTTCTCTCTGATGATCTCCTCTGTTGCTTCTGCTCATTGCGAGCGCTGCCAAACGTATATGGATGATTTTAATTTGTCACCCAATTGGAGCGCTTTAGAGATCTTTTTACCCATGCAGTTAATTTGTTTTCATCTGTCTGTTTTTTTCTTCTGAATATACACACACACTGCTCACTGGATCTGAGGAACAGCTAATGAGGGAGGAGGAGGGGGGAAGAGGGAGAGGGAGGGTACCGCTAAATCACTTGGAGGAAAGTACAGAGTGTGAAAACCAGAGAGAGGTGGCAAGAGGAAGGGATTTACTGCTGGAACACTCATTGAGGAGTAGAGGGAGTGAGTGTGTTGCATGTTATAGAGGTTGAGGTGTGAGCTCTGACAGGAGAGGGTTAGCAGGCTCAGAAGCAGACTGAGTGGTGACTGACTGATTCACTCTGCTGTCATTTTCCATTTTCCGCTTATTCAGAGCGACTTACGGTATAGTGAGTGCATACATTTTCAAACTGTATGTTGCAATTCTCTGTTTGGAGGGAATGGGACTGACCACCACTACAGCCGAGTGAGGGTAAGTTGCAGTTTAACCTACTTTTTTACTCATCGTTTTGTTGCTATTTGGGTTACCTGTCTCTGTATTTTTACGTTATCTGGTGTATGTCTCTTGTGTCTGTGTGTACTTGTTCATGCATTCATGCACATATGGTGGATTTACACTGAGAGCTTGAGAATTAGCTGCAGCAGGAGATGGGTAGTTCAGGAACTAGCACTTTAGAATGTCAGGTGGCAGGTCTGCGTCCCAGCAGGAGCATAGAAAACCCTTTGAGAGTGGTCGACTCCCCCAGAAAACGAATGGGATTAAATATACCACTGTTTGGTATAATTACTGAATACATTGTTAAGACTAGTAATGAGTCCAGGGGATGTATGTATTAAAAGTCTGCGTCGGAGTGCTTATTTAGGATCAGTTTAGCCTTTTAGAACACAAGATTGCATGGATAGGGCAGACCTCGTCCTAGATTAGCACTCCTACTCTGAGATGCTTGATGCACCAGAATTTCTGCCTCGCAACATGGGACAAGACAAGTCAAGTACTTCGTTAGTCCTTCAATAAATGATAGTCTTTGCTCTGCTCCCATCCCCCCCAGACACAAACACACACCACACATTGGGAGCAGCACAGGGTCCGCCTCAGTGCAGCGCCCCTGGAGCCATGTACGGGTTAAGTGCCTTGCTCAAGGGCACAATGATAGCAGGTGGTACCTGGGATCTGAAAGGAGCAGCTTTTCGTCTGCCAGATCAGGTTGGCAGATAAGAGTGATAATGATTGTAATATTCAGAAACAGTTTTTACATTTGTATACTGTGGAACTAGTTTTGGTTTTGGGTATCATGAAGCATTGATAATCTTTTAATCCCCACCCCTACCCCATATGAGGCCTCTTGCCAGACCGTCATTGTAAATATAAAAACTCTTAAACAAAATAGTTTTTCTAGAGCTGATCATGGTCTTAATAAGCAGCGAGAGGAATAGTAGATCATGGAGCGTTGAGTCTGAGAGAAGTGAGGGATTTAAAATATACCAGTCAGTATTTATTCATTCATTTCCCACCAACTCTCAGCAGTGGGATGCTAATGCGGCAGCCAGCCCAGCCACGTCACGGAGTCCATCCTCCATCCTCTCTCAACACTGACGATTTATTCGTGCTGCTCAATTTCCTCCCTTTCCCTCCCATGATTGTTGCTGCCCAGTGAAATATTTATTACAGACTGGCTTTCGCTAGAACAAGGTTGGGCACATGTTTTTTAAARGTGTTTTTTGTTGCGACTAACCAGGCCAAAGCTGTGCTAGACCTGTCTAGAGTCCATGTGACAGACAAGGAGGGAGAGAAGACGGGGAGAAAGAGCGCATGGAAGGACAGAGAGATGATCCAGTACATGGGTTGTTGTCATTTAGAGACCAGATATTTAACAGTTACAAGTTAGGGACGTATACTAAAAAGAATGAGGTGGCTGTTAAATATCTCTTTCCAACACAACCATTTTTAGGGAGAAAAGGCTTGTCAGAGAAAGAGAGATGAATGGGATGTTTTCCCTGAGAAGAGAGCAAGAGAGGGGGTTCTTATTTAATGAAAAGTCTGGACTACCTACTTCACAGGATCGTTTTTGAGTCTTCATCTGCATAATTTACTTTAATTAAGTATGGCTTAAAGAAGTGCTGACACATACAGTATAGAACAACAATGTTATCTCAATTCACCTCTTTGACATAGCTCATCTCTATCTAAAATGAGGTACTTTTTTTATCCATGAAACAAGTCTTAGAACACGCTTTGTACCCACTTTCCATGATTTCCCATAAGCACTGCCATGTAGAGCTTTTTCACAACAAGCCCATTTGCCGAACAGTACTGACAGTTTACCTTTGTTGTTAAACATATTGATTTCCTGTCAGTCAAAGGACTAAAGGAAGTAGGAGAAAAATATATTGTAAATAAGAGATACAAAGTATACTCCCTTACAAAAAAGATTGCAGTTTTGAAACTGCAGTTGATTGTGCTATTTTGGTCACAGTAATTGCAGAATAACTGCAGTGTACTACAGTTGAACTGCAGTTACACTGCAAAATGACTGCATTAAAAAAAACTGTTMTTTTGGATGCCGTATTTGCAGCATACTGCACTCTAACTGCAGTTATGCAGCAGTGCACTGAAGTTATACTGCACTCTGACTGCAATCTTTTTTTGTAAGGGTTGAACGCAGATGCTTCCACAGAGGTGTGGTTTCTGAATTGGAGATGATTGTGGACTACAGGAAAAGGAGGGCCGAACACACCCCCATTCACATCAACAGGGCTGTAGTGGAGTGGGTTGAGAGTTTAAAGKTTCTTGGTGCCCACATCACCAACAAACTATCATGGTCCAAACACACCAAGAAACTCGTGAAGAGGGCACGACAACGCCTTTTCCCCCCCAGGAGACTGAAAAGATTTGGCATGGGTCCCCAGATCCTCAAAAAGTTCTACAGCTGCACCATCGAGAGCATCCTGACTGATTGCATCACCGCCTGGTATGGCAACTGCTCGGCATCTAACCGTAATACTCTACAGAGGGTAGTGCGTATGGCCCAGTACATCACTGGGGCCAAGCTTCCTGCCATCCAGGACCTCTATACCAGGCGGTATCAGAGGAAAGCACAAAAATTGTCCGACTCCAGTCACCAAAATCATAGACTGTTCTCTCTACCACATGGCAAGCGGTACCGGAGCACCAAGTCTAGGTCCAAAAAGCTCCTTAACAGCTTCTACCCCCAAACCATAAGACTCCCGAACAATTAATCAAATGGCCACCCGGACTATTTACCATTGACCCCCCCCCCCTTTTTTTTTACACTGCTGCTACTCGCTGTTTATTAAATATCCATAGTCGCTTTACGCCTACATGTACAAATTACTTCGACTAACCGTTCCCCCACACATTCACTCGGTACTGGTACCCTCTGTATGTAGCCTCATTATTGTTATTTTATTGTAAAAAAAAAAAATTTGCTTGAGTTTATTTAGTAAATCTTTTCTTAAGTCTATTTCTTAAAACTGCGTTGTTGTTTTAAGGGCTTGTAAGT
The DNA here is from genome assembly GCF_002910315.2 of Salvelinus sp. IW2-2015. Taxonomy (NCBI): domain Eukaryota; kingdom Metazoa; phylum Chordata; class Actinopteri; order Salmoniformes; family Salmonidae; genus Salvelinus; species Salvelinus sp. IW2-2015. The sequence continues at coordinate 11,591,123 of NC_036874.1, read as the reverse complement.
AATCATTTCACGGTAAGGTCGACACCTGTTGTATTCTGTAAATGTGACAAATAACATTTTGATTTGAATTAGTTGAGCAATTAACATCCCATCATGCTTACGGTCATGTATAAAAATGCTGGGCAGGCCATTATTTTGGCTACMATGGCTATGCCCCCATAGGATKACAATGCCCCCATCCACAGGGCACAAGTGGTCACTGAATGSTTTGATGAAAATGATGTAAACCATATGCCATGGCTGTCTCAGTCACCAGATCTCAACCCAATTGAACACTTATGAGAGATTCTGGAGCRGCKCCTGATTCAGAGTTTTACATGACCATCAGCAAAATACCAAATTATGGAATTTCTCGTGGAAGAATGGAGTCGCATCCCTCCAATTGAGTTCCAGACACTTGTAGAATCTATGCCAAGGCGCATTGAAGYTGTTCTGGCCCATGATGGCTCAAGGCCCTATTAAGACACTTTATGTAGGGGTTTCCTTTATATTGGCACTTACTGTACCTGTAKTATTTCTGATTGTCTTAACTTTTTAACCACAACTAATGAGCTGTCCCWTTTCAGTCATTTTTTCTTCACCTCGAACAGAAAGTAACAAAGTCTGTTTTTGTATTTGAAAAATCTTTCCATCACTCTCCCCTTCGAGAACCACCTAGCCTCAGGGTGAAAGTGGAAAATGTAATGCTCTGAAACGATATATCCTGCGGAAACATCATAAAATACCTGAACGCTTCTTCTCCCTTGCACAAATAAAGCTGTATGTCTGGAGATCACTGGCGCGGGGATCTCTGAGGGCCCAGAATAGTTCATACAATTTGTCATGTTTGCTTGCAAAAGCTGAAGACAGAGAAGGCTAGAATAAAGGCAGACAGGCATAGAGAGACCATATTTCATGCAATTGAAAGAACCTGAACCAACTGCCATGCGGTGTAGCCAATGTGATTTATAATGGATATTTATTTTCATCAGTGTATTTTCTGTTTGACGAAAATGCCCATATGAAAATCAAAGGTCCTAACTGGCATGCAGATTGGTAGAAATGGTCATGTAAATTATCACTCCACATGTAAAAAAGTTGCTGACCACTTTTAGGCTTTAATTCATTCATTTTTTTTGTGTAAAATAGGCCTATTATACCAGGAGCGAATTGGCCATCTGGCAATTCTGGCAAWTGCCAGATGGGCTGGACCATTTGTCTTGTTTGGGTGGGCTGGTAGAAATATTGTTTTAATATACAAATAAAACAATAAGAAAAGTGACATGAACAGCGGCCCATTGGCCTTTATTTAATGATTTTTGCTAAAAGAAAATTGTTATAGTAATATATAATCAGCCTTTGGCTGATCAGTGGGCAACGGCTGGCCCCCTTACCAAGATGGGCTGGCCCAGTATTTTCTGATWGGCTGAGCTGAGGTCATGCAAACACACATTCAAAGTCAAATGCGGCATCAGCAAAGAGGCCTGCTCCGACTCTGTCATCAGTTAGCCAAGATCATGTATCGTCAAAAACAGAAAGGGTACCTGTAGCCTACCTTTTTGAACCAACTTGTTTGGTCATGGCCATTACTGGAAAAAAATAGATGCTTCATGATGCATTTATGATGGGTCTAAAACACTGTCAGTCATAATACTAGGTACTTTATACTTTACCTGGGATAAATATCATACATACAGTTGAAGTTTGAAGTTTACATACACCTTAGCCAAATACATTTMAACTCAGTTTTTCACAATTCCTGACATTTAATCCTAGTAAAAATTCCCTGTCTTAGRTCAGTTAGGATCACCACTTKATTTWAARAAAGTGAAATGTCAGAATAATAATAGAGATKATTTATTTCAGCTTTTATTTCTTTCATCACATTCCCAGTGGGTCAGAAGTTTACATGCACTCAATTAGTATTTGGTAGCATTGCCTTTAAATTGTTTAACTTGGGTCAAACGGTTCGGGTAGCCTTCCACAAAATTGGGTGGCCAATTCCTCCTGACAGAGCTGGTGTAACTGAGTCAGGTTTGTAGGGCCTCCTTGCTCACACACGCTTTTTCAGTTCTGCCCACACATTTTCTATAGGATTGAGGTCAGGTCTTTGTGATGGCCACTCCAATACCCTGACTTTGTGTTTAAGCCATTTTGCCACAACTTTGGAAGTATCCTGGGGTCATTGTCCACTGGAAGACCCATTTGTGACCAAGCTTTAACTTCCTGACTGAAGTCTTGAGATGTTGCTTCAATATATCCACATAATTTTCTTTCCTCATGATGCCATCTATTTTGTGAGTGCACCAGTCCCTCCTGCAGCAAAGCACCCCCACAACATGATGCTGCCACCGCCGTGCTTCACGGTTGGGATGGTGTTCTTCGGCTTGCAAGCCTCCCCCTTTTTCCTCCAAACATAAGATGGTCATTATGGCCAAACAGTTCTATTTTTGTTTCATCAGACCAGAGGACATTTCTCCAAAAAGTACGATCTTTGTCCCCATGTGCAGTTGCAAACCGTAGTCTGGCTTTTTTTATGGCGGTTTTGGAGCAGTGGCTTCTTCCTTGCTGAGCAGCCTTTCAGGTTATGTCGATATAGGACTCATTTTACTGTGGATATGATAATTTTGTACCTTTCCTCCAGCATCTTCACAAGGTCTTTGCTGTTGTTCTGGGATTGCTTTGCACTTTTCGTACCAAAGTATCTCTAGGAGACAGAACGCGTCTCCTTCCTGAACAGTATGATGACTGGTGTCCCATGGTGTTATACTTGCGTACTATTGTTTGAACAGATTAACCTGGTATCTTCAGGCTTTTGAAATTGCCCCCAATGATGACCCAGACTTGTGGAGGTCTACAATTTTTTTGCTGAGGTCTTGGCTGATTTCTTTTGATTTTCCCATGATGTCATGCAAAGAGGCACTTAGTTGTGATACAGTGAATTATAAGTGAAATAATGTCTTTAAGCAGTTGTTGGAAAAATKATTTGTGTCATGCACAAAGTAGATGTCCTAACCGACTTGCCTAAACTGTAGTTTGTTAACAAGAAATGTGTGGAGTGGTTGAAAAATGAGTTTTAATGACTCCAACCTAAGTGTATGTAAACTTCGGACTGCATCAGATGACCTGGCCTCCACAATCACCCGACCTCAACCCATTTAAGATGAGTTGGACCGTAAAGTGAAGGAAAAGCAGCCAACAAGTGCTCAGCATATGTGGAAACTCCTTCAAGACTGTTGGAAAAGCATTCCTCGTGAAGCTGGTTGAGAGAATGCCAAGAGTGTGCAAAGCTGTCATCAAGGCAAAGGGTGGCTACTTTGAAGAATCTCAAATATAAAATATATTTTGATTTGTTTAACACTTTTTTTGGTTACTACATGATTCCATATGTGTTATTTCATAGTTTTGATGTCTTCACTATTATTCTACAATGTAGAAAATAGTAAAAATAAAGAARAACCCTGGAATGAGTAGGTGTATCCAAACTTTTGACTGGTACTGTATGTAATATTYCCGTTTTTGTATTTATACATTTCCYAAAATAAAAAAGAGGTCAAGAGGTCTTTACATTCCGAATGCACTGTACATACGTTTATACAGCGTAGTATAGGCTAAGTTATCACCTGATGTAGGTTAGTAAGATGGTATGCTTCTGATGTAGGTTAGTAAGATGGTATGCTTCTGATGTAGGTTAGTAAGATGGTATGCTTCTGATGTAGGTTATGTTCTTCTCATGTAATAATATGTTGTTATTATCCTGTCTCCCACAGAGGACGAGTCTGTGGGATCCATTTTAGAATAAGGCTGTAACGTAACAAAATGTTAAGTCAAGGGGTCTGAATACTTTCCGAATGCACTATATGTAGGCTGGTGTAGGTATGTTGGGTAATGTAGAGGGTCAGGGAGGGAGCTTTAGATCTCTCCCTTTTAATTATGTATCTCAAAGCCAATCTGTCTGAAACATTGGAAGGTAAAAGTGCTGTGTTCGAGAAATAGGCTAAAGGTGGAATAAAACTGCCAATCGAATGAAGAATACCACTGTAATTCACTTAAAGTAGAAAAATATGGGCATCTAGTAGATGCTTTTATCCAAAGCGACTGATGCGAAGTAACAACAAAGACATTTGATATGTGTGGCCCATATGGGAATCAAAACCACAACTGATATTGAAAGCGCCATGCTCCAATCTATAGAGCCATCAGCACCGCACCAACTTATCACATCCCTATCTGCCCTCGAGGCAGAACAGGATGTACAACTCCAATCTGCATTGAGCTGAGAGAGTTGAATTGTACATATATCTACTGTATGTGTTGTATATACAAGGTACAGAGTTGTAGAGCTTTGTGTGTCTAATTATGAGTTATAACTCTTGATGTTATTAGTCTCTCTTGTTACTTTTTCAGACTGTTCCAGACTCTCTCTGTCCAGAGGAGCATGATGACTACTTTCCCCAATGAGACAGATGAGTCAGGCTTCTCCTCCCTCTCTCCATCATACCCCCCCTCCCTCTCCTCTGCCACACTGTCCCTCTCCATCTCCCTCACCTCCAACCCTTTCTCTTCCTTCTCCCTCTCCACCTCCTCCTTCTCTCCGTCCAACTGCTCCAGCTCTCCGTTGCCCTCCTCCCCTCCCTATAACTTCTACGCTGTGCTGCTGGTGCTGCTCATCTTCTGTGTGGTGTTCGGCAACGTGCTAGTTTGTGTGGCGGTGTCGCGCGAGCGCTCCCTCCAGACTACCACCAACTACCTCATTGTCTCCCTGGCCGTGTCCGACCTGCTGCTGGCCACCCTGGTCATGCCCTGGGGCGTCTACCTGGAGGTGGGTGTGTGTGTGTGTGTGGGTTCGTGCGTGCGTGCGTGTTTCTATCCATCTGGCAGCCAGTGTTTTTCTGTCTCGTTCCCCGTCTTCACCTCCTAGGCTCTCTACACTAGTTCATTCGTAGGTGTTTCAAAAGCCCTCCGATAATGTCAAGGTAGCAGTCAATAATGCATCAGCATGGCTGCGTCTCAAATGGTACCCTATGTAGGGCACTCATTTTGATCAGGGCCATGAATTACAAACCCCTGCTGTTCCGGAGCACATGTAATAATCACTCACGTGTGTTATTGTTCATACTGTATGTGTCCCTTTCCTAGGTGGTAGGGGAGTGGCGCTTCAGTCTCATCCACTGTGACATCCTCCTGACCCTGGACGTCATGATGTGTACTGCCAGCATCCTCAACCTCTGTGCCATCAGCATCGACAGGTACTCACACTCTCTCTATATCTAACTACAGTATTTATCTAGAGTATCTATCTTACTACAGTATATCTCTCACTCTCTCTCTCCAGTATCTATCGCTCTATCTACAATGTCTGTCTGTCTGTCTCGCTCATTCTCCTCCCATCACTCTCTTCTCACACTGTCTTCAAAATCTGGATTGATTTCATTGTGCCCGTGCAGCAAAAACGTATTTTAAGGTGATGGTAATGTCTCCTGATGGGAAATTAATTTTTTTATGGTTTGTTATTGTTGTTTTTCCCATAAAGAAAACAATTTCCCATCAGAAAAACATTTCCTGTCTTTTTGGGTAACCTCCTCACTTCGCAAGTATCATTATCTTCTTCTTAACATGAGCTTATTTTGTCCAACCAAATCCTTCCCCTTTTAAAACCAGTGAAAGAAATGGACAATTACAGCAGCCTCAATAGTTGTAGCCTAGTTTGTCCCTTTGTAGATTGATTCGCTCTGAATGTGAAGCCATGTCTCAGGGCTTAGTGTGGGTACTGTTCTTCTTTCGTATCTGTCCCTGACTACCAGCCCTTTGGAGGGATGACAGTCTCCTCTCCTCACACCAGGCTTTCTATGGAGGGCTCTTAGAGTGGTTTGTCACGCTGCTGCACTGTGAAACTGACTTGGACAGCTTTTGTTTGTGTTTGACTGGTGAATGAGACTGACAATGCAACGGAACTGTGTGTGGGCGGTGGTGGGCAAGGTGTTTGTGTGCGTGCGGGATTCTTTGTGTGCACGTGCGTGTGTGTAGGCGTTAGCTCTAAATACTGCATGTGTGTGTGTGCAGGTACATGGCGGTGGCGATGCCCATGCTGTATAACACCAGATACAGCTCCAGGAGGCAGGTGGCTCTGATGATTGCTGTTGTGTGTTCCTCTCCTTCGCCATCTCCAGCCCTCTGCTGTTTGGACTCAACAACACAGGTCTGTCTGTCTCTGTATATGTATCGTCTCTCAGCCCCCCCCCCCCCCGGAGAAAACACTAAATAAACTCCAAAACAGTGGAAAGATTGGTCCTTTATGTCCGAATGTCATCAGTTTCAAAGGAAATGAAAAGCTGAGAAAAAGACGAAACAAGTTTCTGATAAGACTTCAGTTTTTCTTGGGTGCATACTGTATGCTTGTCTAAGATAACACATTACACACGCTTTCACATTTTCTCAAGAGATGTTGAAAGAAATAAATATTTCTCCACCCCTGTTCCCCTACAATTTTTTTAATTTGTTGTTTAATTTCACTGCTTGAAATGCATATTTCTGCAGGAGTTAATATTGTATTACGCTACAGGTGAGAGGTTATAGGCCTACAGTCAGAGTTTATATTTCAGTTACTATCCATTTAACCCATATATTTAAATGAGGAATATTCTGTTTATTCATGGATCCTCATGAGCAGGATATCAAAGGTGCATGTCAACAGCTTATCCCGGATAAGACCTTAAGCGAGATATGAGCTACTATCCGTTATTCTGTGTGCATGTCAACATGGTCAATGACTAGGCCGAGGCTACAAAGAAAGCAATTTTCCACCGTCCCGCCCTTCTGGAAACTTCATTCTAAAATCTAAGGATCCGAATCAGGTTCTGCGCATGTGTTTCTTTTTTTTTTTACACACATTCACATTTCTCTCTTTACTCACCCTCAGCCAATTTGATCGGTATGATGCAGTAGCCCGTTTCTGCCTCATATTTCTGAACAGCTGCAATTTGAACGAATGTTCCCAAAAAATATATATAGATGCAGAAACCTTCTCTGTCTGTTGTAACGGATATTGCCGTAGAAGCAAGACGCAGTCTACACATTGCATTGGGGCAAAACAATTAGCGTTTTGTGTGATGGTGTAATCTTTATAGTTATGCTGCCATATAGCCAGCAATCTGCCTTCTGTTTAGCCAATGTTTCCAATGATGTTGAAGAACATTAAATCGATAGACAACCGCCTGGTGTCGTGCTTGTTTGCTATAGCCTATGGTTACAACAGACAAAGAACTACCTTTGTTTGAACTGTTTTGTGTACAAGCGGCAGCGGAGTCACGGAGTGACTGAGCATCAGCTGAACGGATGTAGGCTAGTGGATCCCGCATGCACAGAAATCYATGTATTTTTAGCAACAGCAAGTCGGGTTCCAGAGAATCCGGAACAGCAGCCACTCCGATGAATCTATTCAATCACAAGTGCTCTAGTCTCATTTACTCATCTAAGTCTAGGAGAGACATAAACATGGCCCGGGAAGCCACGCGTGCAGAAACCCACACCCCTTTTGTTATTAGCTATGTAAAATAACTATTGCGATCTTCCAGTCCATCTGTAGTCAGCCTGGAAGAAGATTGCAGCCCTACTGGATATCTGGGTATCACCAGTTGGTGAGAGACCGAATGAATAATCAGTTAGATAGGCCTACATCTGTTTAATCATGACGCCCAGCTATGCAGTAACTGCAATCACTAACACCACACGCACATGCACACATAGACACGCTACTGCTTACTAACAGCATTCAGCTCTGTATGCTTTAATCAGTCAACAAGTTTCAATGAAAGAGGGGCTCATTGATTGGCCTGTCAGTCCACATCCACAATACAGAATGTTTATCGGTGATGCGGCTGACRTTTTAAGTCGGATAACGTGCACATCATCACGTTTTGCTCAAGATGKTTTTTTAAAATGTTTTTTTWAAACAATTATTGCACTGTCTCGTCGGAGCGGTAGCTCGTGCAAAAAGAAGCGAACTGAGGTTTGGAACATAAGCTCCTACCCYGAGGACGGGGCTGAAGAGAGTACTGCTTTCGTATGCAAATACTGCACAGCTTGATGCAACAACCACTCGAGCTGGAGTGGCCAACACTAAAAGCCAATATATACTTGATCAGAAAATGTGGTCGGGGGCTTCGTATGGAGGCATGCAGAGGCCAAATCCCCATGGCTGTGTGCCTCTCAAATATTGTAACAATGCGGAGGGCTCCGTATCGCTCCGCATTGACATGATTGGTTGACGGTAKGTGAGGGCGGGAGGTCCTGTATAAACACAAACTCACTTCCTTGACAACAGCTCTGTGCTGCGCCGCAAAGCACAAGAAGTATAAATGCCCAGACTTCTGCAGACGTCATATCACATATCACACTACCTCATCCCCATATTGTTACTTATCCTCTTGCTCTTTTGCACCCCAGTATCTCTACTTGCACATCATCATCTGCACATCTATCACTCCAGTGTTAATGCTAATTTGTAATTATTTCGCGTCTATGGCCTATTTATTGCCTTTACCTCCCTACTCTTCCACATTTGCACACACTGTACATCGATTTTTCTATTGTGTTATTGACTGTACGTTTGTTTATGTGTAACTCTGTGTTGTTTTTGTCGCACTGCTTTGCTTTATCTTGGCCAGGTCGCAGTTGTAAATGAGAACTTGTTCTCAACTGGCCTACCTGGTTAAATAAAGGTGAAATATATATATATATWTTTTTTTAAACAGTAAATGCTCTATGGCCACTGCAGATATCAGATTGACCACGCAGCACCTTTACTCTACCTGTTAACAATCAGTAACCTTCGAGAGCCCCTCTAATCTGCCTGTTAACATTCAGTAACCTTCGAGAGCCCCTCTAATCTGCCTGTTAACATTCAGTAACCTTCGAGAGCCCCTTGAACACACCTTTGAACACACCGCTGGGAATACGAGATGATTGGCGTTCAGGGTCACCACGTGTCCTATAGAAAGGCTATGGTTATACTGTATATGGGGAAGCTTGCGTTTATTGGATTGGACCTACCACCTACACATCCAATTCAACAGAAAGGCAGTATTTAAGGTACCTTCTTAAAGTGTACAGCATATAGTAATTTGCTAGCAGCTGTATACTGTTGAAAGGGTTCAACTAGACTGTAGTGTGTTGTGCGATAGGCTGTGGCCTGGCCTTATAAGAAGCAGATTTGATATGCCTTTCATGCATCCAGCCTGAATATGGAGAGAAACGGCCAATGCCGGATGCCTATGTACCTGTCTTCTCTGGAGCTAAACCAGGCATTTACTTAGTTGCCACACCATTACGGAGGGGACTTTGACATATTTAACAGCTAGGGTTGACTGACATCTTTGGCTATGTGACCAGAACTGTAGAGGAAAACTTCTCTCTTGCTTTACCATTCACCTCCTCCCACCTGTTCCCAAACAACATCTCTGTGTTTCTATCCACCTCTTCTCATCCCCTTCACTCCATCAGCCAGTCGGGAGGAGACCAAGTGTGCMTTCGCTGATCCGTCCTTTGTGGTCTACTCATCCGTGGCCTCCTTCTACGTTCCTTTCATCGTGACCCTGCTGGTGTACGCCCAGATCTGTGTGGTGCTGCGGAGGCGGGGCCGGCGCACCGTGCCCCGCAGACACGGCCTGTACCCACAGGGAGGAGGCAAGACGGGGGAGGGCCACAGGCACAGGAAGGTTCATGATTAGTCAATCAATCTATCAGTCAACTAATCAGCCAGTCAATTAACCCCATAAAACAGCCAGCCAATAAATCAGAGGCAGGATGAGGAAGTTAAAAAGGTTTGATTTAAAAATAAAAATAAACTTTCTATCTCTCATTCTTTTCTCTCCCTTCATCCTCTCAGAATAAGTGTACCCTCCCTGAGGATGTGAAGTTGTGCACTCTGATCACGAGGCCCCCCACCACCGCCCCCCAACGCAAGAAAGTGGTAAGTCACTGGAACACTGTGAGCCACTGTACAGGGGACCACTGTGACCATGAAATTGGATTACGAAATCTCCTACAATATGAGCCTACAGTACATATCTCTACATCGCTTGCTGTTTCTCTGTCTCTTATTTCTTTCCCTCCCTCCCTCCTCCTCTCCCTGCCTCTCGCCCTATTAGATGTTAGTGAAGGAGGCGGTGGTGCACCCCCTGGAGGAGGAGCTGGTGGGGCGTGGTTTCCTGTCCCAGTTAGACCAAAGCCTCCCCCCGTCTCACCCTCCTCCCCCCCCTCACCCCTCCGGACGAGCCACCAAGATCTCCCTTTCTATCTCGGTGGTACCCGCGCCGTTCCCGTCACCGTCGGTGGCAGCACGCTCCACCCTCGTACCCCGCGGTGCCACCTTCGAGGACGGCATGAGTGGCCGCGAGCGATGGAGGGAGCGCAATACAGACAGGGAGAAGGGAGCGATGGCGAAAGAGAGGGTGAAAGGGACTCTGTCGCAGCAGAAGGAGAGGAAGGCGACCCAGATGCTGGCTATCGTGCTAGGTGAGAGAAACAGGAGGAGACAATGAGGGTGGCTGAATAGAGAGTGCTTCAGCCAGTCCCAATTCACTCCTTACCCCTTCCCCTTGGCCCTTCAATGTTTGATGATCTGAAGGGAAGGGGCAGAGAGTGAATTGAGGCTTGCTCACACCCTTTCATTCTCCTCCTTCCTCCATCAGGTGTGTTCATCATCTGCTGGCTACCCTTCTTCCTGACCCACGTGCTGAAGGCCCACTGTGGCAGCTGCTGTATCTCCCCCTCCCTGTACAGTGCTGTCACCTGGCTGGGCTACCTCAACAGTGCCGTCAACCCCGTCATCTACACCACCTTCAACATCGAGTTCCGCAAGGCCTTCATCAAGATCCTAAATTGCTGAGTACAGGGAAGAAGGGGGGGGGAGGGGGGAGAAAGGACAAGTGTGAAAAGTGTTTGAGTAGTGGAGAGAGGCAAAAAAGGTCAGAGACTAGAAATAAAACTAAAGAAGGGAAAGAGAGGGGTGAAAACAAAGGCAAGGAGGGAATGGAAGGAGAGATGGAGGGGAAGAGGGGTACAGAGAGTGAGGCGACAGAACTTTAAAAAAAAATAATCTGAGAGGTCAAACAGAAGAGCAAGTGAAACAAGACAGATATACCAAATCAAAACAGACTTGGGAATTATAAAGAGATTATGTACACTTCTGTAAATCTAAAACATGGCAGGAAGAGAGTGATATTCTGAAGGTTCTATGGGAAGAGATGGGGTAGGGCACAAACAGTGGCAGAATACCCCTCTAAAGTATACTGTCAAAGCGACTGCAGACATTGCAATTTAATTAACGGAGTAAAAAAAGGACAGAGGTAATCTTTTTAAGGAGATACACAATCAATCTGCACAATTGTTCTCCAATAGCAGTCTTGTTGTGTCGTCCCAGTGTAAACAAGCCTGTAAGAGATGTATTATATTAAGAACATGTTGGTGAAGGTGTGATATGATGCAATATGATGAGTGACTCATCAAGGTTTGTTCATGAAGTATATGTATATATTGTTGTTTAGAGTTAATGTGAGCTCTGCTGTAAATATCTGTATTACTGTTATTGTACAGATACACGTAATAAATTATGTTCTACTCATATTGTTGYTCGTCTATTTCAAGTTTTCTGTACTGCAGGGTTGGGGTYAATTCGAATTGGAGTCAGTCAATTCTGGAAGTAAAGATATTTTCCAATTGATTAATAAGGCAGAAAAAAGTTGTGTTTTCATTGACAACTTAATCCGTTTTTGGATTTTAAATTCAAATCACTTCCTTAATTGACTGACTTCAATTCAAATGGACCCCAACCCTGCATTACTGTACTGGTCAAACAATAGACAGAAATKGATTAATTGACTAACTTGTTTTCCAAACTGTTTAAATACATTTGCTCTCTACATTTATCTTTGGCTCTTCTCTCATCGCTTCTTTAACCCCTCTGGTGGTGAAGCAGTGTGGATGCTCCCCATGCTTGTCTGCCAACACCTGTCTGCTACAGTAACGTGAGAGGCCAAACAAATGCTGCTGATGTGAAACAGGACACACACACACAAAGATAGTGGGTCAGTGTAAGTCATGGTTAGGTCACTATGACTGTGCGTTTGTGTGTGCCTCCCATTGACAACTCCTGTCCCATCGATGAACATAGACATGGTTTGTATGGGACCGTTTGTCTGTGTTTKTGYCATACTGTATGCAAACCAACCTAGGAGATTATTTAAAATGAGAAGCCCTTCAAATAAGAATGGATTCATTGTATATTTAAAACTTAAGTATGTTTGATTTCATTCAGTATACTGTGTCTGTGTAACTGAGTACCTGCGAGTGAATGACTCGGCGGTACAGTATACATTACCCTCTGTTKTTAAACTCTGACCCTGGCTCACAATTATTCACATGCATATTTCATGATTCCTGATGACAAGAGTGTACATATCTGTTACCTTGTCCTGTCCTGCTCGCACCTACCTACAGTACCCCCCCTTCAGAGGAGGAGAGAAAGATTAAGGAGAGGTAAAATGGTGGTACTCATGAGAGCAGAAGAAGAGGGATGATGGGGGGGTGAGATAATGAAACGATTAGGAAAGGAACTAGGTTGGGTATGGAAGGATTAGTGCAGGTAGAAGAAGAGACGACAGAGGAGCGGTCTGGCGAAAATGAACTGAAAAAGACCACGCCTGGGATAGACAATGCATTTGACAGAATTGTTGCCACTATTTCAAGGATGTTGTTCTTGTGACTTTGGAATTCCAACTTTGAGTGAAGGAATAATAGATTAAGTTGAAAAATCCCTGATGAAGTAGAGACACACAGCTCTCTATGGCTTACATTCAGGTAAAATCAATTTAGTAACTATACTTTTTTTGGAAACAAAATGTCCTTGCCTAATCTACACGGGGTGGTATTTGATTTCCCAGCAAGCTTCWAATTTTTTATTCAAATTCCTTATAGCTCTATTATAGCAATTATGCTCTTCATAATAATTTTCTCTTTAACTCTCATTCATGCACAATTCTGTTGATTCTACTGACAGCACAAAACTTGTGGAGGACTTAATGTGTATACAGATATGTTAAAAAATCCTGTGTATACTTGTTTATAAGAACAGAGATTGTATCAAGAAGTTAACATTCACCCTCAAAACACATTGTACAGGTTCTTAAAAGCTTGTCTATATCTCTGCTAAAGGGCACCTGTGGTACCAATTCATCTGGGATAGGCCCAGAGCTCCCCTCTCTGGTCTGCTCTCCTGCCCAGCCTCAGACCCTCTCTGCTGGATCCCACTCAGGGCAGACTCCCCCTGGTCAGATCCATCCTCCACCACCTGTCGCACGCCTCCAACCCCTACAGCATCGGTCTACTATCACCCCCCTYGCCCAACCACTCCTCACACCACCCCCCCAGAAACTCCTATAYCCAGACCTCACAAGTATAGATATGAAGGCCTCCATTTTCCTTCCACGTGCACAACATCCACGCAATGAACCCATCACCCCATCCCTCGGAACCTTCCCCTCTGTTTCCCTCAATGTTGCAACTGGGGGTGTACCAGTGGGGGTATTCCAGTTACCATCCTCTACACTCTTTGCACTCATGGGRATTCCCACTTACCACTTGGGAATGGGCATACCACCACCACCTCCCAATGCCCACCAGACAGACACAACCCCAACACCTMGCCCCTCTGAGGTGAATCTAAAGGCCCAACAGCCCCAAACATCAGCACRACTTGATYCCCCTACGTCCTCCTCTGAGGTACCCATGGAGGCCCAACCCCAAATGGTAGTCCCCTCATCCCCCCAACCCCCGGACATGGCMTGCTCAGAGGACCCAAATTCAGAGACCTCCTCGCCCCTCCCTCCCTGTGATGGTGGCTCTCTGGAGGTCCCACAGAGGAAGCCATCTGAAGTGAATGAAGGATCTGTTGGGCTAACACTCCCCAAAGACTGCCCTGATGAAGAGCCAGGTAGGCTACTGTGCAGTATTGGAGAGAGAGACTTGAATACACGGGCATATTCATTACGGAAACCGTTTAAAAACCAAATGGAAGCAAACAGAGCAAAACGAGTTTCTATTGGACAAATTCAGGTAGGTCCCTCCCGTTTTGTTCCGTTTGCTTCCATTTAATGAAAATCTTGCAACGTTTTGCAACAGAATTGGAGTATTGAATATGCCCCAAGTCTTACTGGGCTTTTGGTTGATTAGCTTGTGTTCATGTCAAGCACCACAGTCCCCCTGGCTGTACCATGAACCTTTCCACAGTTGTATAATACACATTGTTGATTGCATAAAATGTTCCAAMCTATTCCTGGGCAACCATGAAAGCTTGCCGACATGTCAACCACACAGGGACAGATATTATATACGTCTCTGAAACGTATTGTACTTTTCTATAAAGGTTATGCACGTACTTGTTAAAAGCACTTGAATGTTCAAGGTATCCACAGAATGCAGCAGTTTATTCAAAACAACGGATCTGTTATTCTATTCTATTCCCTTCTTACTGTAGATCTTGAGCCCCCGCGGTGCACTTGCCCCTCACGTCTGACAATGCTGACGACCTTCATCGCCGTCTTCATCATTCTTTTCATCTTCTTCGCCATTTTAGGTAACCTCACTGACAATGCAGTGCTTGGCATAGTAGACCCGGGCTGTGTCTGAAAACGTCACGAGCATTTTTCACTCAACTCCTCTCAAAGCTCGTTGGGGGAGGAGGYCCCTTGCATCCTCTCCTCCAATAAGCTTTGAGAAAGCAAGGATTTTATGGCTAGTAACATTTACAGACACAAAGTCATATCTTATTATATTTACAGTCATTTAGCAGACACTCTTATCCAGACCGACTTACAGGCACAATTAGGGTTACATTGACAGATTTTACAGGTGCAATAAGGGCACATCGATTGGTTTTTCTCCTAGTCAGGTCAGGGATTCAAACCAGCAACCTTTCAGTTGTATAATATAATACACATTGTTGATTGCATAAATGTTCCAACCTATYCCTGGGCAACCATGAAAGCTTGCAGACAAGCAGACAGACGCTCTTAACTGCTAGGCTACCTGCCGCCCAAGACAAGATGCATTTGACAGTAAAAAAAAGGATGCAAGCGTTCAACAAACACCCATTTTACCATGTCCTCGCTCACTCTCCTTCGCATCTTGTTTGTCTCCTCCTCAGTCAAGTTCCTGTGTTTCCCACCCAACCTGACAGACATTGTGCAGCCATGTGGCGTTAAAGGGAACTGCAGTGTCTCAATGCCAGTCCTGCTGCCCAAGCAACCCATCAACCAGACAGGTAACGCCAGTGCAGGTAATGCCATCCCATCCACTGATACATCAGAATTGTATAGGTCTTCTTGGTACATTCAAATGCACAAGCAATCTGTAGACAACTGGCCAAATGACTGGCTATCACACAATGACAATAAGTAACTGATCCCACAAGTCAATATTGTACAAACTGAACAATGTCTTGCATAACCGAATAACGTGTTCAGGTTAGGTCTGTGTTGACAGTTCATTTGGTGAAGCACCCCTCCCCCATCCCACTCTGCCTCAGGTTGTCTAGGTCCAGTTGGTGCTGGTCGGAAGGCTTGGAGGATTGTTGGGGGGATGTTAGCAGAGGACAAGTGGGGCTGGCAGAGCAGTTTACACTGGAGAGGGAAACATGTGTGCGGGGGAGCCATCGTCACCCCACGTTGGATCATTACTGCAGCCCATTGCTTCATCCAGTAAGGGGGAGGGAAAGAGAACAAATGCTTTATCTATTTATTTATTTTCATTACGGTGTTCAAATTATGACATCCTCAACAACTCCTTTTGACTCTGAGGCTGTCTTAATATGGAAACTGTACTTATTACATTAGATAATATGTGCCTTCTATTTCCCTGCATTCTCCATAACCCAGGTACAACATGTTGCAGGAGTCAGAGTGGCAGGTGGTTGTGGACACGCTCAGTTTGACGGACACATCAGCGGGCCAACGCTACAGAGCACTGCAGATCCTCTATCACCCCAGCTTCTCCATAAACAACAACGACTATGACCTGGGGCTACTGCGCACTGTAGCTGACATAGACATGGGAGGTGAGAAGAATTAATGATGAAAGATGTTCAGCGGAGGTTATATGGCTATATGTATGGTTGCTCCTATTCTGATTTCACCTGTTCCTGTTTGGCATTTGTCATGTTCATGGTTTCTCTCAAGCATGAAATCTAACTGACAACTTAACACTATGTCAACACAAAAAGAATATCAGTTGGTAGAGCATGGTGCTTGCAAAACTAAGATGGTGGGTTCGATTTTTTATATTAAATGTGAAATAAGTAGAATGAAGTAGAATGTGAAAATACTACCTCACAGAATCGCTTTTGATTTAACCACTGATTCACTGGGTACATGTGAGCTTATAGTCAGTGCAGTACAGTCAATGTGCTGCACAAAATGGAGAAAACTGTCAGAAACTGAGTGAAATGGGGAGGTACTATTTGAACTTGTTTAATAAGGAACCAGTTTTCCGTTGCAAAAAGTTTTGCTACGGTGTGTCCTAATGAACATGACCCTGGTGTTGGGTTATGTGTTGCTTTAGGTGGGGTTCGACCAGTATGTATGCCCAGTCCTAGAGAGTCCTTCCTTCCTGGTGCCCCCTGTTGGGTCACTGGCTGGGGATTCACTAAAGAAGGGGGTGAGTCACGTTCACAAATATTCCCACACCACTACCTTATGATTTTCGATTCAACTGATTGGATGATCACTCTAATTTATTCTGCCTTACTTGTCTTCCATTTTTCCCACTTTTTCTATAATCACATCAAATTGCCTGACATTTGTCACAGAATGAAGACAATGTTCCCTTCCATCCCATAATCTTATTCAATAACCTGACAATTGTCTCTTCATTCTCTTTCCATTAATACACTCCTATTTGTATAATCTCTCCTTCTTCATCTCTCTCATCTGTCTTTAACCCTCCTTTCTCTACTCCACCTGTCTGTCTGTCTGTCTNGTCACCTGGCTGGGCTACCTCAACAGTGCCGTCAACCCCGTCATCTACACCACCTTCAACATCGAGTTCCGCAAGGCCTTCATCAAGATCCTAAATTGCTGAGTACAGGGAAGAAGGGGGGGGGAGGGGGGAGAAAGGACAAGTGTGAAAAGTGTTTGAGTAGTGGAGAGAGGCAAAAAAGGTCAGAGACTAGAAATAAAACTAAAGAAGGGAAAGAGAGGGGTGAAAACAAAGGCAAGGAGGGAATGGAAGGAGAGATGGAGGGGAAGAGGGGTACAGAGAGTGAGGCGACAGAACTTTAAAAAAAAATAATCTGAGAGGTCAAACAGAAGAGCAAGTGAAACAAGACAGATATACCAAATCAAAACAGACTTGGGAATTATAAAGAGATTATGTACACTTCTGTAAATCTAAAACATGGCAGGAAGAGAGTGATATTCTGAAGGTTCTATGGGAAGAGATGGGGTAGGGCACAAACAGTGGCAGAATACCCCTCTAAAGTATACTGTCAAAGCGACTGCAGACATTGCAATTTAATTAACGGAGTAAAAAAAGGACAGAGGTAATCTTTTTAAGGAGATACACAATCAATCTGCACAATTGTTCTCCAATAGCAGTCTTGTTGTGTCGTCCCAGTGTAAACAAGCCTGTAAGAGATGTATTATATTAAGAACATGTTGGTGAAGGTGTGATATGATGCAATATGATGAGTGACTCATCAAGGTTTGTTCATGAAGTATATGTATATATTGTTGTTTAGAGTTAATGTGAGCTCTGCTGTAAATATCTGTATTACTGTTATTGTACAGATACACGTAATAAATTATGTTCTACTCATATTGTTGYTCGTCTATTTCAAGTTTTCTGTACTGCAGGGTTGGGGTYAATTCGAATTGGAGTCAGTCAATTCTGGAAGTAAAGATATTTTCCAATTGATTAATAAGGCAGAAAAAAGTTGTGTTTTCATTGACAACTTAATCCGTTTTTGGATTTTAAATTCAAATCACTTCCTTAATTGACTGACTTCAATTCAAATGGACCCCAACCCTGCATTACTGTACTGGTCAAACAATAGACAGAAATKGATTAATTGACTAACTTGTTTTCCAAACTGTTTAAATACATTTGCTCTCTACATTTATCTTTGGCTCTTCTCTCATCGCTTCTTTAACCCCTCTGGTGGTGAAGCAGTGTGGATGCTCCCCATGCTTGTCTGCCAACACCTGTCTGCTACAGTAACGTGAGAGGCCAAACAAATGCTGCTGATGTGAAACAGGACACACACACACAAAGATAGTGGGTCAGTGTAAGTCATGGTTAGGTCACTATGACTGTGCGTTTGTGTGTGCCTCCCATTGACAACTCCTGTCCCATCGATGAACATAGACATGGTTTGTATGGGACCGTTTGTCTGTGTTTKTGYCATACTGTATGCAAACCAACCTAGGAGATTATTTAAAATGAGAAGCCCTTCAAATAAGAATGGATTCATTGTATATTTAAAACTTAAGTATGTTTGATTTCATTCAGTATACTGTGTCTGTGTAACTGAGTACCTGCGAGTGAATGACTCGGCGGTACAGTATACATTACCCTCTGTTKTTAAACTCTGACCCTGGCTCACAATTATTCACATGCATATTTCATGATTCCTGATGACAAGAGTGTACATATCTGTTACCTTGTCCTGTCCTGCTCGCACCTACCTACAGTACCCCCCCTTCAGAGGAGGAGAGAAAGATTAAGGAGAGGTAAAATGGTGGTACTCATGAGAGCAGAAGAAGAGGGATGATGGGGGGGTGAGATAATGAAACGATTAGGAAAGGAACTAGGTTGGGTATGGAAGGATTAGTGCAGGTAGAAGAAGAGACGACAGAGGAGCGGTCTGGCGAAAATGAACTGAAAAAGACCACGCCTGGGATAGACAATGCATTTGACAGAATTGTTGCCACTATTTCAAGGATGTTGTTCTTGTGACTTTGGAATTCCAACTTTGAGTGAAGGAATAATAGATTAAGTTGAAAAATCCCTGATGAAGTAGAGACACACAGCTCTCTATGGCTTACATTCAGGTAAAATCAATTTAGTAACTATACTTTTTTTGGAAACAAAATGTCCTTGCCTAATCTACACGGGGTGGTATTTGATTTCCCAGCAAGCTTCWAATTTTTTATTCAAATTCCTTATAGCTCTATTATAGCAATTATGCTCTTCATAATAATTTTCTCTTTAACTCTCATTCATGCACAATTCTGTTGATTCTACTGACAGCACAAAACTTGTGGAGGACTTAATGTGTATACAGATATGTTAAAAAATCCTGTGTATACTTGTTTATAAGAACAGAGATTGTATCAAGAAGTTAACATTCACCCTCAAAACACATTGTACAGGTTCTTAAAAGCTTGTCTATATCTCTGCTAAAGGGCACCTGTGGTACCAATTCATCTGGGATAGGCCCAGAGCTCCCCTCTCTGGTCTGCTCTCCTGCCCAGCCTCAGACCCTCTCTGCTGGATCCCACTCAGGGCAGACTCCCCCTGGTCAGATCCATCCTCCACCACCTGTCGCACGCCTCCAACCCCTACAGCATCGGTCTACTATCACCCCCCTYGCCCAACCACTCCTCACACCACCCCCCCAGAAACTCCTATAYCCAGACCTCACAAGTATAGATATGAAGGCCTCCATTTTCCTTCCACGTGCACAACATCCACGCAATGAACCCATCACCCCATCCCTCGGAACCTTCCCCTCTGTTTCCCTCAATGTTGCAACTGGGGGTGTACCAGTGGGGGTATTCCAGTTACCATCCTCTACACTCTTTGCACTCATGGGRATTCCCACTTACCACTTGGGAATGGGCATACCACCACCACCTCCCAATGCCCACCAGACAGACACAACCCCAACACCTMGCCCCTCTGAGGTGAATCTAAAGGCCCAACAGCCCCAAACATCAGCACRACTTGATYCCCCTACGTCCTCCTCTGAGGTACCCATGGAGGCCCAACCCCAAATGGTAGTCCCCTCATCCCCCCAACCCCCGGACATGGCMTGCTCAGAGGACCCAAATTCAGAGACCTCCTCGCCCCTCCCTCCCTGTGATGGTGGCTCTCTGGAGGTCCCACAGAGGAAGCCATCTGAAGTGAATGAAGGATCTGTTGGGCTAACACTCCCCAAAGACTGCCCTGATGAAGAGCCAGGTAGGCTACTGTGCAGTATTGGAGAGAGAGACTTGAATACACGGGCATATTCATTACGGAAACCGTTTAAAAACCAAATGGAAGCAAACAGAGCAAAACGAGTT
Source organism: Salvelinus sp. IW2-2015 (assembly GCF_002910315.2). Lineage (NCBI taxonomy): Eukaryota > Metazoa > Chordata > Actinopteri > Salmoniformes > Salmonidae > Salvelinus > Salvelinus sp. IW2-2015. The sequence continues at coordinate 11,570,805 of NC_036874.1, read as the reverse complement.
TCTATTGGACAAATTCAGGTAGGTCCCTCCCGTTTTGTTCCGTTTGCTTCCATTTAATGAAAATCTTGCAACGTTTTGCAACAGAATTGGAGTATTGAATATGCCCCAAGTCTTACTGGGCTTTTGGTTGATTAGCTTGTGTTCATGTCAAGCACCACAGTCCCCCTGGCTGTACCATGAACCTTTCCACAGTTGTATAATACACATTGTTGATTGCATAAAATGTTCCAAMCTATTCCTGGGCAACCATGAAAGCTTGCCGACATGTCAACCACACAGGGACAGATATTATATACGTCTCTGAAACGTATTGTACTTTTCTATAAAGGTTATGCACGTACTTGTTAAAAGCACTTGAATGTTCAAGGTATCCACAGAATGCAGCAGTTTATTCAAAACAACGGATCTGTTATTCTATTCTATTCCCTTCTTACTGTAGATCTTGAGCCCCCGCGGTGCACTTGCCCCTCACGTCTGACAATGCTGACGACCTTCATCGCCGTCTTCATCATTCTTTTCATCTTCTTCGCCATTTTAGGTAACCTCACTGACAATGCAGTGCTTGGCATAGTAGACCCGGGCTGTGTCTGAAAACGTCACGAGCATTTTTCACTCAACTCCTCTCAAAGCTCGTTGGGGGAGGAGGYCCCTTGCATCCTCTCCTCCAATAAGCTTTGAGAAAGCAAGGATTTTATGGCTAGTAACATTTACAGACACAAAGTCATATCTTATTATATTTACAGTCATTTAGCAGACACTCTTATCCAGACCGACTTACAGGCACAATTAGGGTTACATTGACAGATTTTACAGGTGCAATAAGGGCACATCGATTGGTTTTTCTCCTAGTCAGGTCAGGGATTCAAACCAGCAACCTTTCAGTTGTATAATATAATACACATTGTTGATTGCATAAATGTTCCAACCTATYCCTGGGCAACCATGAAAGCTTGCAGACAAGCAGACAGACGCTCTTAACTGCTAGGCTACCTGCCGCCCAAGACAAGATGCATTTGACAGTAAAAAAAAGGATGCAAGCGTTCAACAAACACCCATTTTACCATGTCCTCGCTCACTCTCCTTCGCATCTTGTTTGTCTCCTCCTCAGTCAAGTTCCTGTGTTTCCCACCCAACCTGACAGACATTGTGCAGCCATGTGGCGTTAAAGGGAACTGCAGTGTCTCAATGCCAGTCCTGCTGCCCAAGCAACCCATCAACCAGACAGGTAACGCCAGTGCAGGTAATGCCATCCCATCCACTGATACATCAGAATTGTATAGGTCTTCTTGGTACATTCAAATGCACAAGCAATCTGTAGACAACTGGCCAAATGACTGGCTATCACACAATGACAATAAGTAACTGATCCCACAAGTCAATATTGTACAAACTGAACAATGTCTTGCATAACCGAATAACGTGTTCAGGTTAGGTCTGTGTTGACAGTTCATTTGGTGAAGCACCCCTCCCCCATCCCACTCTGCCTCAGGTTGTCTAGGTCCAGTTGGTGCTGGTCGGAAGGCTTGGAGGATTGTTGGGGGGATGTTAGCAGAGGACAAGTGGGGCTGGCAGAGCAGTTTACACTGGAGAGGGAAACATGTGTGCGGGGGAGCCATCGTCACCCCACGTTGGATCATTACTGCAGCCCATTGCTTCATCCAGTAAGGGGGAGGGAAAGAGAACAAATGCTTTATCTATTTATTTATTTTCATTACGGTGTTCAAATTATGACATCCTCAACAACTCCTTTTGACTCTGAGGCTGTCTTAATATGGAAACTGTACTTATTACATTAGATAATATGTGCCTTCTATTTCCCTGCATTCTCCATAACCCAGGTACAACATGTTGCAGGAGTCAGAGTGGCAGGTGGTTGTGGACACGCTCAGTTTGACGGACACATCAGCGGGCCAACGCTACAGAGCACTGCAGATCCTCTATCACCCCAGCTTCTCCATAAACAACAACGACTATGACCTGGGGCTACTGCGCACTGTAGCTGACATAGACATGGGAGGTGAGAAGAATTAATGATGAAAGATGTTCAGCGGAGGTTATATGGCTATATGTATGGTTGCTCCTATTCTGATTTCACCTGTTCCTGTTTGGCATTTGTCATGTTCATGGTTTCTCTCAAGCATGAAATCTAACTGACAACTTAACACTATGTCAACACAAAAAGAATATCAGTTGGTAGAGCATGGTGCTTGCAAAACTAAGATGGTGGGTTCGATTTTTTATATTAAATGTGAAATAAGTAGAATGAAGTAGAATGTGAAAATACTACCTCACAGAATCGCTTTTGATTTAACCACTGATTCACTGGGTACATGTGAGCTTATAGTCAGTGCAGTACAGTCAATGTGCTGCACAAAATGGAGAAAACTGTCAGAAACTGAGTGAAATGGGGAGGTACTATTTGAACTTGTTTAATAAGGAACCAGTTTTCCGTTGCAAAAAGTTTTGCTACGGTGTGTCCTAATGAACATGACCCTGGTGTTGGGTTATGTGTTGCTTTAGGTGGGGTTCGACCAGTATGTATGCCCAGTCCTAGAGAGTCCTTCCTTCCTGGTGCCCCCTGTTGGGTCACTGGCTGGGGATTCACTAAAGAAGGGGGTGAGTCACGTTCACAAATATTCCCACACCACTACCTTATGATTTTCGATTCAACTGATTGGATGATCACTCTAATTTATTCTGCCTTACTTGTCTTCCATTTTTCCCACTTTTTCTATAATCACATCAAATTGCCTGACATTTGTCACAGAATGAAGACAATGTTCCCTTCCATCCCATAATCTTATTCAATAACCTGACAATTGTCTCTTCATTCTCTTTCCATTAATACACTCCTATTTGTATAATCTCTCCTTCTTCATCTCTCTCCTCTGTCTTTACCCCTCCTTTCTCTACTCCACCTCGGTTTGTCTGCCTCTCTCTCTCTCAGGCTCTGTACCGTCTGAGCTGCGACAGGCTCAGGTGCAAGTGATAGCCCAGTCCATGTCTTCCCACCCAAATGTCTATGGCTCCTACCTCACTCCCAGGATGCTTTGTGCTGGCACCATGGAGGGAGGGGTGGACTCATGCCAGGTACACACACACACACACACACACGCACGCACACACACGCACACCAAGAACTGCAAAACAAAATACTCAAAATACTGAGGAATCTGTTTATTCCATAGGGAAGAAAGGCCTCTCTGTTACTCCAGATGTCAATGGCTATACTCAGCTGGCCTATGCTCTCCACATATAAAAATAGTTCCCTGTCTAGAAAGCAGATCCACTTAGCTGGCACCAAATAGGCCTATACTGTATATGGCATATTTTTATGTGTTCTATCATATAAATAGAAGAAAAGAATTACACACATCTTACAAGAGAACTAACATCACAGTGCATGCAGGGCACCAATATGCATAGACAAAATATCATATTGMTATGTGTACAAAACATTAGGAACGCCTGCTCTTTCCATGATATAGACTGACCAGGTGAATTCAGATGAAAGCTATGATCCCGTATTGATGTCACTTGTTAAATCCACTTCAATCAGTGTAGATGAAGGGGAAGAGACAGGTTAAAGAAGGAYTTTTAAGCCTTGAKACAATTGAGACATGGATTGTGTATGTGTGACATTCAGAGGGTGAATGGGCAAGACAAAAGATTGCATTGCCTTTTGAATGGGGTATGGTAGTAGATGCCAGGCGCACCGGTTTGAGTGTGAAGAACTGCAACGCTGCTGGGTTTTTCACGCTCAACAGTTTCCTGTGTGTCAAAAAGAAAGRAGGACCAAGGCACTCTTCATATAATTAATTAAAATGCCTTTATTAGTATGGTGTCGGTTTTTAAAAAACTTTGTTTCTATTGAACATGCCATACTAATAAAGGCATTTTAATTAATTATATGAAGAGTGCCTTGGTCCTCCTTTCTTTTTGATGACCAATTTACCCCTTTTACCAAAGAGCACCTTCTATCTACCAAAATGTACTATAGTGTACCTTAGTAACGCTTTCTACTAGTTTCCTGTGTGTATCAAGAATGGTCCACCACCCAAAGGACATTCAGCCAACATGACACAACTGTGGGAAGCATTGGGTCAACATGGCC
>NC_036874.1:11530090-11565439 GCF_002910315.2 Salvelinus sp. IW2-2015 | reverse complement strand
ATAGTGAGCTGGGGAGATGGCTGTGGTCGGCCCAACAAACCAGGAGTCTACACCAGAGTCACCCAGCTGCTCCCCTGGATGTACAAATACGTAGAGGTACATAGTTACAGTAGAWGCACCAGCCACACAGAACTGGGTCAGTGCTTCTCTGAATGTGAAAATGCAYCACTCCATGTCATMATTTTGACYCYTTTACAGATGGACACATTTGAAGAATCTGGAACCCCAACAACAATGAATTATACCTCTGACAGCTAGATTTTATTAGCAGTAATGCGACCACTTACATTTATGCWAAATATTAAAGTATTATGTATTTTTGCTTGGCATTCAATATTTGTAATTTTATTGAAAGCACATTCTCATTCAAACCATTATGGTTAATTACTCATAATAATGCATGGATTGTTGGATTCAACTGGGACTGGGTTTGTTTCCTTTCTGGAGTTGCTGACAATAGTCACGTAGGGCAGAAAGCAGTGCCAAATAACTTGTTATATAAATACACCCATGTGCACTGTCATAGTGGCACACTGAACTCCGACTAACCCTGACCCTAAAACTCAGCAAAAAAAGAAATGTCCTCTCACTGTCAACTGCGTTTATTTTCAGCAAACTTTACTTGTGTAAATATTTGTATGAACATAAGAAGATTCAACAACTGAGACATAAACTGAACAAGTACAGTTTATGGTTCATTGAACACGCATGGGAAACAGTGTTTACAATGAAGATATGTGAAGTTATTTGGATTTTTACGAATTWTCTTTGAAAGACAGTGTCCTGAAAAAGGGACGTTTCTTTTTTTGCTGAGTTTGTGTGTGTGTGCGCGCGTTGAAGTGTTGACATCTTGCACATGTCCACTGCTCTTGTTTAGTTCTTGGAGATTCGCAAGGAGTAGGCTCCCTTATNTGTGTGTGTGTGCGCGCGTTGAAGTGTTGACATCTTGCACATGTCCACTGCTCTTGTTTAGTTCTTGGAGATTCGCAAGGAGTAGGCTCCCTTATCAGATTTTTTTGGACTTCCTGGCTACATGCACAATAAGTCAATATAGCTACAACATTTGTGCCTACCATGCGAATTATGTTTTAGGCTATAGCTAAATATACTGCAAAGACAACGGACCGCTACAAAGGATTGGGACACAACAAACTCGTCGGCTTTTAGTTCTGGGATTTCTACCCTGCCCGTCGCAGTGTCAGTTAAATCACCGTGGAGAAAAAATGTGTTCAATTGTAAACCGACTGAAACCTGCTCTGGCCTACACGCTGTGCCTCCAAACAACCGGGCATTTGCGTAAAGTTCCAGCCCACATGGGCCCGGGCTTATGCACCAGCAAGCAGCCTCTGGAATCAGTCATCATACGACCTTACTGCGCCRGGATGGAGTTGGGAAAAGGGCCTTTCTTCAGGCAGGTGAGTTAGCCACTGCAATAATGTATATATGTTTTGCTTTGGGCCAACGTTTGGCAAGTTATAGGCTGAAGTTTCAATTGGGCGCCGACTTTTTGGAAGCACAGTGAAAATAGGAATACTTTTTTTTCACTGCATGTAAACAAGTATTTTGCAATAGGTCAACATGAGAATTCATTMAAATTTGTCTTGGTTCACAAAATTAGGGGGAACGTATTTTCCAGACATCCTTAGTTGTTTTATTGTTTTCAAACAATTGTACAACAATGTAGAAAGCTAGCGGAACTGTAGCAGTGGAGGGGGCGTATTCAAATGGAAATGTTTACACATTTTCTGGCAAAAWAAACCCTACTTAAGATTTGTAATAACTCAAATCTAAACAAACTAGATAACCATTACATTATAACAATARCACRCCATCTTCATGCTTGTGTGACACTTGATATTCTGGAWTTCCCCTGATTGTCTATGCGATTAAAATCCACCTCTGTGTCAAAACGGAAATAAGTGTTATCTGAGTTTTTCGGGGGCGAATGACACTGTCTACCGGTGTCCTAGCTAGCTAGTTAGCTACCGGTGTCTGCTGTGTACCGGAGCGTCGTTCACTCCCGCTTGCGAACACCTGCCGTCGTTAGCAGAACTGCGGGAAASCAGTGCCCGACACGCGGGGGCGAAATACACGGTCTACCGGTGTGCTAGCTACCTCTCCCACCGGCTGTGTACCGGAGTCCTAGCYTGTTAGTGTCCTAAACGTCTACTGAACAACTATCCTCGTTAACAGAMATGTGGGAGAGCAGGGGCGAAGGACACTGTCTACTGTTGTCCTAGCAAGCTACGGTTGTTRCTCCCGCCTCTTCTTCTGTGGTGTTTATCTGCGCTTGGCATCCAACTTTATGCTGCATTACCGCCMCCTACTGTACATGAGCGCCTTCGTAAGGGAGTCCTAGTTTAAAAATKGACCAATAGAAGRATAAATGGKGGTTCCTGTAGATGCAGGAATGCCCACATGCAGCACTGCCTCCAATTGCWGGCCGCAATTGCACCCTTCTCTTGTATGAAAATCCACCTTGACAGTGACACTTGACACAGAAAAYAGCAAACCACTTATCACCATAAAAGACCACACCCATATGTTATCATCCATGACTAATATACAGGCAGGATGTGCGTTATGCAATAGCATACTGTACTGCCCCCTCACCTTTTATAACCTGTGGTTACTCACTCACTTGTCCTTGCTTGTTCCAACCTTTACAGCTGTTTGAGTCAGTGAGCAGCACCTACACCTATCTACTGGCTGATACAGAGAGCAGGGAGGCGGTCCTCATTGATCCAGTACTGGAGACAGTGGACAGGGATCTGAAACTTATAGAGGAACTGGGTTTCAACCTGAATGTGGCAGGTAACTTGGATGTCTCTAAAACATGGACAAACACACAAGCATGCGCTCGCTAACACGTCCGCACACATATAGACATGCACAGACTCACTCACTTACACACTAACTCACTCCTCACACACACACACACACACACACACACACCATTTTGATCTCCTTGTTTATAGTATTCTTGTTAATAATAAAAAAAAACCCCCCCACCCCTTTTCCCCCCCCCCCCCCCCCCGATTAGTGAACACTCACTGCCATGCAGACCACATCACAGGCACRGGACAGCTGAAGAACAGGCTGTTTGGGATGAAGAGTGCCATCTCCAAGCACAGCGGGGCCAGTGCAGACATCCTGCTATCAGAGGGAGATAAGATCAGCTTTGGCAAACATGTGAGAACAGACCTACCTACAGCCATATAGCTATAGAGAATACAGTATGGGTCTGGGCCTACCCCAATTTGTGGTCACCCAAAATCCATGGTCCTGGAGAGTCATAGGTTTACAGTTTTTTTTTTCAACTGAGTACGACTGCTGGGCTGAAACAAAAGCCTACACATCATGTACTGTTACTCTCCAGGACCAGGGTTGCTGTCCACTGCTCTAAATGCTTCAGCTGTATTCACCTTCTTCATCTCTCCTTCACACTCCCTTTCTCCTCTTTACTTCCCCCTCCCTTGTTTTCTGTAATCCCTCTTACTGCCTCTCTCGTCCCTCAGTATCTGACGGTGAGGGAGACTCCAGGRCACACAGACGGCTGTGTGACGTTGGTGACAGGGGACCAGAGCATGGCTTTCACTGGGGACACACTGCTAATCAGGGGCTGTGGAAGGACAGACTTCCAGCAGGGTAACCTTTTCCACACTACATAGCTAAACCGAGCAGAACCAAGACAAATTGTACTGTAATGCATTGGCCTGGTTGGGCATCCACCAGGCTGAATCCATGCTGGACATGACAAAGTGAAAATAAAGTATCTAAGCCAACACAGTACTATAGTGTGACTCAAGTCATATTCTCTCTGATTTTTGGCCTCTGTGGTGATATATCTAGCCATGGAGATATTATCAGGGTATATGACAGACTTTCATCCCTATACACTATTGTTTCCCAATTCTTTGGTCAGGACTTATTTTAAACAATGCATGAAARGTTTGTGGATCATTGCCTCACCCACACTTGTTGCATTGTTTTTGTAGTTATGCTTAGTGGACACAAGGTGGCAGTATTGTAACCTTTTTCCAGTGTAGTCTGATCACAAATAGTCATTGTACTACTTGCCTACTCCTGGGTTATGTTCAATAGGGCAAGCAACAGTAAAMGTTTTGGAACAGAAAAACGTGAATGAGTGTTTCTTATCGGACAAGTCCAGGTAGTCACTCCCTGTTTCAGTCCGTTTGTTTGGGGTCCAATGAAAACAACCCTGATCTGTTTGTTTCTCTACTTCCCAGGCTGCTCTAGGAGGCTCTATGAATCAGTCCACCAGAAGATCTTTACATTACCTCCTCAGTGTCTYGTCTTCCCTGCACATGACTACAAAGGTTGACAAGACATCCTCTTTATGCAATGTGTTTGTATTCCACTATAATGTGTATATTCTTGTGTATTCCCTGACCCCCTTTCCTTGTAAGATTTCCTTTTTTACATCTATGCTCTTGGGGATAGCCTCACCAACTATTTTGTACAAGCATACCCAGAAGGCTTGTATACTCTCACAATGCTATGACTATCCTTTCCATAGACTTTACGAAGTTAACTTGTCCGGTGTACTGTACCACCACTCTTCACCATTTGTCTACTTTAATTTTCAACTCTGTGTTCTCTTCTGAGTCATTCCTAAGCCAGATCAGACTGTGTGTTCTACAGTTGAGTGTAGTCATTGAATCATCATTGTGTTGTATTGCTAACAGGTCTGTTAACCCTGTGCTGCAGGTCAGACGGCCTCCACCGTGGGCGAGGAGAGCAGGTTTAACCCCCGCCTGACTAAGAGCGTGGAAGAGTTTGTGGATATCATGACCAACCTGAACCTCCCCAAGCCTGCTAAGATAGGTATCTCAGACAGTCCACCCTCTGCAGCGATTCTATTACAATAGAAACTGTTGTTGTGTATGATATAATACTATTCTATTACTATAGGRCCTATTATTATCTAGATTATATGTAACTTTTCTATTACAATAGAGTTATTATCAGTGGTCTTTCACCTCACTTAAACCTCATCATGGGAAAGAGCATGACAAAGCTATTCGTGACAAAATTGCAATATGTTACACGTACTGTTTTTTTTCAAAACTGTCCTTTGCGCATCGATTTGATTACTTGTTAGTGTAAGCTCTTAACTCACTGATAGAAACAAGATGTTGATTTTTTATTTCTCTCTCTGCCAGATATTGCGGTGCCTGCAAACCTGGTGTGTGGACTCCATGAGGTTTGAATGTCAAATCGATTTTTAGGATTTCACTTTAAGCACTATTGGGAGGAAGAGGGAAATTTATTTTCACCCAGCTACAACTTAATGTTTTAAATGCAATATTTTGTATCTAAGAAGTAACCAGAACTAAAGTTTGTCAAAAATGTAAGAATGTATATATTTTATTTCCAATATGAACATAAATTCATGATTTATGATTTGGTGGGTGTACAGATACTGAAATTGTATAGTAAAAGATGCATTAAAATACTTGATCATAAAACATACCCATGTACATTGTGACATTTCTAATACAATCTCCTGGGAAAATGTGAACAGTAAAATGACCTAGTTTTATATTAAATAAAGATTGTTCAACTGTAAATGTCTGAATGAACTCTTTCTTTGACTACACCTGTATAAATTGCAGAGTTGAAGTGTAACTTATGGAAAATGCTCTGATCGAAGGTTCCATTCATGGTTTAGTATTTATGAATGCTGGAYTGACACAATTGAGYTCTTCCACATGGYCTTTCCAGCATCCCCTAGCCAAGGCAATACACATGCACGCACACACTGTACAAACACATACTGTACACACACACAGTACTCTGACTGTTGCCAGCCATGGCCTTTTTGCATACCAGGAAWACCTAACTCCTCTATTTGCATTTGAAATCACTATGGGCCAAGTTTCCAATGCAAGAGTCCTAAACTCGTCATTGCCGTGCCTTTGTGTGCTTGTTTCTCTATCTGACTTCTATCTACCGCTTTATTTATCCGGTATCATCCTGTTATTCTCTCACCCTCTTTATATAGTACCATATTGTAATGTTCTGAACACATCACCATAATCGGTTTAGCCTTAGGATTCCTCTTAGCTGTGTATCTAGCATAGTAGCATACTACATTCATTTTTGTCCCGCGGCCCATTGACTAGTCTCTACCTGGGAGACAGGTTTGGGGAGATGGGAGTGTCTGGCTCTGACTCAACCATGTCTCTGTCTCTGAAACCTGCCTGATCATTTCATAATCATGGTGTACTGTGAGCTAATACATCTCAAAGGTTCTATACCCTTGTGTATGTAAGTATTTGAGGATGGTTACTTGAGCAGTTCATGCCTTTGATGCTGTGACAAAAGTGACAGCTTGGTTTGGACTGCATTGAAAGACACCTGACACACCCATGTGTGAAATGACAAATGTTTGGTTTCTACTGTAACCTTTGGATGGAAATAGAGATGATGTATTCAAAGTGAAAAAAAAGAAAGAACTAGAAGTCTGAAGAAAAGATTACATTGTGTTGTTGTCACATACATGTTCTCACCACTTCATCTGCCAGCTGTCCATCACCGCTAGAGACAAACAGAACATCCACATTAGGCAACTCTTCTCTTGTATACCTACTGACAGACAYGCCTGCATTCATTGTTTTAAAATGCACAGGGTGTGACCAGTKTTGCCATCACACCTAAGCTATGTTTTATTGTTTTGTTTTCAACTTTTTTTATATAAGCAAAAACATACACAGACAAAAACAATTGGCAGTGTTTCGCCTGTGGAAAAAAATACCTATTCTTTGACTTTGTTGTGCTTTTTTTCAAGTCCGCAGCTGTTCTTTCACCCAGTCTGTACCCTGCCTCTTCCATCTGCTCTCTCTTTTATCCCTTTCACTCTTTCTTTGCCCACTCACTCACGCACTACTACCCACCCTGACTGCAGGCATTCTCTCTCACCCTGTCCACATGCCCTTGTTTAGGGGAAGAATGAGGGAATAACCTATCAGCTCAGTGAGACMGAACTGTTAAGGGGGCAGGGGCCGATAAAGGCCATTGGATATAGTAAAGAGAGTGGAGAGATATACGTGGCAGCTATTGACGCTTTCCAATGGCCCTTGGCATTGACAGCGACACAAGACCACCCGCGAGGTGTGTTGGCAGGGTGYCAAGCCAAACTGCTTTTGCGTTAGCCTATAGCGAGCCTATAACGAGGGCATTACAAAGTCATGTCGTCGCGGGAAATCCCAGAATAGAGTTCTCATTTCGGTGCGGAGCCCCCTCACAAATAGACCACAGAAACTGTRTAGTCAGTTAGTGACGCGCTCAGTCGCGTTTTCACACTAACTTTGTGTTGGTCGGTGTGCCCGCCTCACATGCATTCCATTTCACCTGTTGACGACGACAGCTCACTGCGATCTGTCATTTATACWGGGATTGATTTGAAAGGATTGAATCAAACCAGAGAGAAGAGAGAGGAGAGCATAGACACCAAAGGTCTTCAGATGGGATATGACAGCAAACAGAAACTCTGAAAGTTCTCTGGATATAGTTCAAATGATTGAAAGCGAAAGCGCGCTTCCCGTCTAAACCCATCACTTCGTTATTTAGTCACTCTGTTTTTATGAGCGTCTATTTTATTCAAATTCAAGAACAATAATACACATTACCCACAACAAGAACGCGTTTGAAGAGAAAGCGGCGTATTCTCAGGTAAGGCATGAGTTCTTTGTTTCTGTTCTGGGTAGCTGTAGTTTGATACATTGTAGCTGGTGAATGATCGCGATTTGATAACACTAGGATTCGTATTATTCCACAGTAGCTACCTACAGTGTTAATTATCTACTGAAAGTGGTCGTCTGTTTATAAATGGACTTCATTAGTGTCATGAGAAGGGATGATGTCAATTTGAACTTGACATAGCATGTAAATAAATGGAACACAGAATCTCTATTATGTTTACAGAAAGCTAGTAGGCTACTGTAGCCTACTTTCTAAACTATTTATATAAATAAAATATAGAYCTATGCCATTTATATAAATGGACTATATCAAATAATACAGCTATCATTAGTCTATTAGTTCACACTAAGCCAAAAAGACTACTTTTTAAAAAACGATTTATGCAAATTGTGTACATACCATAACTTAAATAACAACTTTTGGGGGGGGGTTATTCGTTTTTAAAATGTCAGAATGCTTGGTTGTATGATGATCAACATCCAGATACTCAAGATTCTATGACATTATATTTGAGTACCCAATATTTGGGACTTTTGTGCTTGAGCATAAGTAGTTAGATGGGCTAAAAATGTCCTCAGGCCTATAGCTTTTCAATGTGTCATTTTCACTGTGAAACGATGAGAGGACCATATCTGGTTSTAATTCAAACATGTTTTTCTTAATGTCTCAAACCTCCTTTCCCAGGGCATTGTTTTCCTCAGTTTATGTGAACTCACATTTGTTTACCAGACTCTTCTGATATCTGTTGTTTATCATTGTTTATCATTTCCATCTGCGCATAGTGTAAACAAAGTAGAGGAGGGGAGTATAGGATGACGYTGACATAGGTGGAGAGAAAAGATTGCCTGGGAGGGTTGCCGTCAGGGGAGTCCAGAGCACATATCTATCTTCTGTCTTCAATCTCTCCTTGTTTCTTTTTCTCGCACACCCTTTTTTTTGGCTGCACTTGTACGAACAGCTCTATAGCTGGGACCTAGCCTGTCATTAATGGGTCGTTATTTCGCTGACCTCAGAACGGAGAGATTTGCTCAGCCCACTGGAATCTCTGCTAATGTTGTTGAACKAGCATATATTCAAAGTCTGTGTAATTAGTGGTGTCTTCGGACCATTCCAGTCAGTTCTGCAGTGTTGTAATATGCACAAGTCACGTTTGAATGAATTATTCTATTCATGCAGTGGTATCATAGTGTGATAATCTACTTTATTGGAGAAACAATTAGGCCTATAGGGTAACTTACAGGAAATACAACAAATCATCTTCCTTAACAATCAAWGATCCTAGCTTGTATTTGAATCTTCAACCCTTTGGTCCCCTATAAACAAATTTTTTTTTATTCCCCAACAGAAGCCAGTTGGCCCAGCTACAGTATCATTCTAGGAGTCTAACAATAGGCCTATCTGCCCTCACACCTAGAAGACAGTTAGTCATGATATCTCACCTCTCGTCTGACAGACAGACGCCACACAGAGCTGTCCAGCCTTGGTTGTATTCATTAGGTACCAAACGGCAAAAAGAAACGTCAAATGGGGAGGGACTTCCTGAACTTATCCAATAAGAAACGCTCGTGTTTGTTTTTAAAACGTGTTTGGGTTCCTTAATGAATATGACCCTGGTTCCTCTCACCGGCTCTTCCTGCTCAGGCCCTTGTGTGATAATGACAGTTTCCTCTCTCAGCCCATAGCCCTCCATAGGCTATGGTGGTATATCTCAGTGGGCTCTGTCATACAGCTCAGACTGGTCACCAGGTATTCCTGGGAACCTGATGTGTCAGGACACAGTGGGGTGATGACAGCTTCCTGATAGCCCTCCATAGACTACTGTAGCCCTCCATATACCACCGAAGCATTGCTAAGTGGGCTCTGAGGTCATACAGCTGAGACTGGTATGGACACTTCCTACTGGGCATACACTGGTTAAATCAACGTTGTTTCCACATAATTTCAATTAATTTACATCGAACCAACGTGGAACAGATGTTGAATTGATGTCTGTGCCCAGTAGGTAGGGTCCAAAATGGCACCATATCCCTTATACTTTTGACCAGGGAATAGGGTGTCATTTCTGATATACACAAATGTATCATGGTGCCGGAGAGAATGGCTGCCATTTTATTGGCTCTTAACCAACCGTGCTATATTATTTTATTTTTTCTGCATTGTTTATAACTTATTTTGTACATAATGTTGCTGCTACTGTCTCTTATGACCGAAAAGAGCTTCTGGACATCAGAACAGCGATTACCCACCTTGAATTGGACAATGAATTTTTCTTTAATGAGTTGGACGAGAGGGATTTACTCCAGACACCCAAACAGACCCTCATCCCCGTCATTCGCAGGAGAAAAGAGAGATTTTGCAGAAGGAGATCAGGGTGCCTTGTGAGGATCAGGTGACGAGTGGCTAATCTGCCTTTGCCATCCGTACTATTAGCCAACGCACAATCGCTGGAAAATAAATGGGACAAACTAAAAGCACGTATATCCTACCAACGGGACATTAAAAACTGTAATATCTTATGTTTCACAGAGTCGTGGCTGAACGATGACATGAATAACATACAGCTGGCGGGTTATACACCCTATCGGCAGGATAGAACAGCAGTCTCTGGTAAGACAAGGGGTGGTGGTCTATGTATATTTGTTAACAACAGCTGGTGCACGATATCAAAGGAAGTCTTGAGGTTTTGCTCGTCTGAGGTAGAGTATCTCATGATAAACTAGACCACACTATCTACCTAGAGAGTTTTCGTCTGTACTTTTCATAGCTGTCTACATACAGTTGAAGTCGGAAGTTTACATACACTTAAGTTGGATTCATTAAAACTTGTTTTTCAACCACTCCACAAATTTCTTGTTAACAAACTATAGTTTTGACAAGTTGGTTAGGACATCTACTTTGGTTAGGTGTCCAAGTTGGTTAGGACATCTAAGTAATTTTTCCAACAATTGTTTACAGACAGATTATTTCACTTATAATTCACTGTATCACAATTCCAGTGCGTCAGAAGTTTACATACACTAAGTTGACTGTGCCTTTAAACAGCTTGGAAAATTCCAGAAAATGATGTCAAATGTCATMATTTGAGTCAATTGGAGGTGTACCTGTGGATGTATTTCAAGGCCTACCTTCAAACTCAGTGCCTCTTTGCTTGACATCATGGGAAAATCTAAAGAAATCAGCCAAGACCTCAGAAAAGAAATTGTAGACCTTCACAAGTCTGGTTCATCCTTGGGAGCAATTTCCAAACGCCTGAAGGTACCACGTTGATCTGTACAAACAATAGTACGCAAGTATAAACACCATGGGACCACGCAGCCGTCATACTGCTCAGGAAGAAAACTCGTTCTGTCTCCTAGAGATGAACGTACTTCGGTGCGAAAAGTGCAAATCAATCCCAGAACAACAGCAAAGGACCTTGTGAAGATGCTGGAGGAAACAGGTACAACAGTATCTATATCCACAGTAAAACGAGTCCTATATCGACATAACCTGAAAGGCCGCTCAGCAAGGAAGAAGCCACTGCTCCAAAACCGCCATAAAAAAGCCAGACTACGGTTTGCAACTGCACATGGGGACAAAGATTGTACTTTTTGGAGAAATGTCCTCTGGTCTGATGAAACAAAAATATAACTGTTTGGCCATAATTATTGTTATGTTTGGAGGAAAAAGGGGGACGCTTGCAAGCCGAAGAACACCATCCCAACCGTGAAGCACGGGGGGTGGCAGCATTATGTTGTGGGGGTGCTTTGCTGCAGGAGGAACTGGTGGACTTCACAAAATAGATGGCATCATGAGGAAAGATAATTATGTGGATATATTGAAGCAACATCTCAAGACATCAGTCAGGAAGTTAAATGGGTCTTCCAAATGGACAATGACCTCAAGCATACTTCCAAAGTTGTGACAAAATGGCTTAAGGACAACAAAGTCAAGGTATTGGAGTGGCCATCACAATGCCCTGACCTCAATCCCATAATTTTTTTTGGAAGAACTGTAAAAGTGTGTGCGCGCAAGGAGGCCTACAAACCTGACTTAGTTACACCAACTCTGTCAGGAGGAATGGGCCAAAATTCACYCAACTCATTGTGGGAAACTTGTGGAAGGCTATCCGAACCGTTTGACCCAAGTTAAACAATTTGAAGGCAATGCTACCAAATACTAATTGAGTGTATGTAAACTTCTGACCCACTGGCAATGTGATGAAAGAAATAAAAGCTGAAATAAATAATTTTGGACGCATCCTAGGTGTTCCAGGGCACCTGATCTGTCAGATGTCACAATGTGCTCATGGCTAACAGGTCAGGTGGGGGTTGGATAGTTCCGCTGTAATCCTCTGGAGAGTACTAGAGACCTGAGCAATACAGTACCTGTATTCTATGGAAATTCCCTTTATTGTTACTGATGAAAATGTCTTTCATTGTTACAGTTGACCGCTATTGACATTGTGAGGCTGGCAGACTAGACACTAGACAGACTAGTGGGTTTGAATGGAGCACAAACTTGTCATAATCAGTAAGTTGATTACTTACTTCTCCCTCAATATGCAGAATAGCATACACTGATGACAGTAAGTTTCCTTTTTTTCTTCTGGACTCAACGAAGAGAGACACTTGAGCTACTTGAACTGCTAGTGGGTTATGTATGTGACATTGTAACACCTGATGCCTTTCTTGAGGATAGCGCAGCAAAGTGCTCACCAATGCAGAAAATACAGGTGTTTTTATGTTTCTCAGGTGAGAGCAGCTCTTGCTCAATATCAGCCAGACAAAGGTTAAAGACACAGTCCATACATTTGATTTTCACCCTGAAATGCTCTGGAGGACTGAGGGGGGACGTGTTTGCTAGTGTACCCTTCTTAAAAAACAAAGAATAAGACAAATTTGACCAAACATGTACAAAGAATATACTTATACTTATTGGTGTAAATGTTTTTTTTTTGCTTGTGTTTATACTTGGTCTGGCCACCAGGGACAGAGAGAGTGTGGACTGTCCCTTTAATTGAATGGCAGCCCCAGGTCAACCCCAAGCAGGGCAGTTGTTCTAGTGTTGTGTGTATAACATGTTTCTCTGGTGCCCTTGCATTGAGCCCATAGTGAAAACAAATCCTCTGCATTCAGGCACGCCATAGTTAAGTATTTTGTTTCCTATGTTTGTCGCGCAAAATAGCCTAGCTCTTGTCACTTGTTTTGATTGTGAATGTACAGTACATATGGTTTTGAATAGGCTACACAGTGCTTAGCCTACCTTTTTTTATTTTATTTCTCCATACAATTCTATTGGGGAACTATGGTCACAGTCAGTGTGACTCTGAGAGACAGGCACATGCCCCTTTGCCCTTCCAGTCTTAGATGTGTTTTGTAAAAAATATACAGTTTTTGTCATTGTTGTTCTGAATCCACTGCCTGCAAGTCGTTGTTCAATTTGTGAAATATGTGTCATTTAATTACCCGTTAAGATGTTGCCTTCTATTGCTTTAATGTAACTAAATAATCAGTCATTTTTATTTAAATTWAATTWAAATTTAATTTATTTATAATCAAAGTCATAATTGCTYAATGAGTCTGTGGTTGTGGCAAAAAATAATTGGGGGGGTCCCCTTTTTTTAGTTTGAGCACCAGCCCCCCAAACAGTATGTGCACGGCCCGGTTGCGAGATATTATTGTAGCAGTTCTGCTGTATTCTGCTGTCGCTGAGTTTGTCAAATGATTCTCCATGTTCACACAAAACGTTCCATGAACATTCCAACGCAAGACAATTGTCTTGGATCTTATGGTACCAAAATGGCCGGCCATCAAATGATCAAACAGAGTTTGTTGAACTGTATATCCATGACTGTGGCTGCAGCCTGTCCTCCTCAGATAGACAAGGCTGATAGGCCAACACATGAGCGTTGTCACTCAGGGGGTTTATGATGATTCCGTCAGCTGAAGTTTCACTGGATCCAAACCTGACCTCAAGTGGTTTTAAAGGGGCTAGAGGAAGAACATTGGCTCGTACACACGCACACACACAAACACACACACACACACACACGCGCGCAACGCACACACACGCACACCAATCAGTAGCTTATGGCTGCTAGCAATAATTGCCCCTCAGGGATGAATTAAGTTGATTGAATTGAATTGAATCCCAGTCCTGTAATCCTGTCAACACAGGTGGGTCAAGAGTGTACAGACTTCCACTTCTTTAGATATGATTGCATATTACCAACTGCAGTGCGAGGGAGGAGGGACAAGTATCAAGGGACTCCAATTGTGTACTTTTTTTCTCTATCTCTTTCTGTGTGTTTGCGTGTTGGTAGTAAGGATTGTGGAAACTAATTATTGTGGAATCCTTGCTTCTGTTGGTGTATGATCGATCACTGTTGAGAGGGCGTGTATGTTCTTGTGTGTGTACTAGGGCTATGACGCTTCAACTGTTGCTGGTTATTGCTGAGTCGAGGGGAAAGATTAGCACTACAGTGTGAGAGATTGAGTGAGTGAGTCTGCAGACCTCGGACTTGAGGGTTACGCATTGTGTCACCTCCAGATAGGACAGTAGTTGTATAACACACACTAGAGCTGCGGCCATAAACTGAAAATGATCGACATGACCATACCGACCATGCTGATATCGTTCATTACGATAAGTAGCCTATACTAGAGAAATGTGAAGTTTGAAATGAAATACRTTTAGTTAATATGGGTGATTTGTTAATGGGACACGTGATGGCTACAATCATCAAACTAGTAGTAGTAGTTTAAAGCGTAATA
Organism: Salvelinus sp. IW2-2015; assembly: GCF_002910315.2. Taxonomy (NCBI): domain Eukaryota; kingdom Metazoa; phylum Chordata; class Actinopteri; order Salmoniformes; family Salmonidae; genus Salvelinus; species Salvelinus sp. IW2-2015. Next base: position 11,550,956 of record NC_036874.1, on the reverse strand, counting down.
CAAAAAAACTGGTGCACATGAATGTTATAAACTTATTGATCTATTTATCGGTATCGCATCAGTTCAGGACATTTGCACAACTGGATCGCCCAGCTTTAATACTCTCACTCACTCACTCACTCACTCACTCACTCACTCACTCACTCACTCACTCACTCACTCACTCACTCACTCACTCACTCACTCACTCACTCACTCACTCACTCACTCACTCACTCACTCACTCACTCACTCACTCACTCACTCACTCACTCACTCACTCACTCACTCACTCACTCACTCACTCACTCCTTGGGACTGTCTCTGATTCTTCCACTCTCTTATCGCTCCTGCCACTCCTCTGCAACCAAGAACAATTTTCAGCACATTAACACACAAATGTTCAGCTTCCTCTTCCTCTCTATCATACCTGCCCTTTCCACTTAATTATGTCCCTTTCTACTCACTTCTTTTCCATCCTTTTAAGTTAGTTCTTTGTGTTCTCCCTCCCTCCCTTCCCTCCTCCCTCCCCCTCCCTCCCTCCCTCCCTCCCTATCTTTTCTCTGTATTGTTGGCCATGGGCACTGGTCAAAAGTAGGCAATAGGGTGCCATTACAGACTCAACCCTGGTGTGTTTGTTTAGCCTTTGTTTTGTTGCTTTTGAATAGCATCTGTGTTGACATGACAGAATGGACTTTACTCCTGCATGACTCTCTCTCCAACACTACAGTCTCTCTTACTGTTGATAGTGTATCTCAACCGGATAATGCAAACGTCCGTTTGGGTCATATGGATGTGAGTCAGTCTTGGTTTAAACAAAGATTTCTCCTCACCAGCATTCACTCTAATTTTGCCCTCTTCCCAAAGCATGACCTCCATGTGGTGTCCATTACATGTAATATCTACATTTATGGAATGAAAGTAATAGTATCTAATAACTTCACCATATGGAATTTGGCATACGGTATTACTTTGTCAAATATTTATGTGTAATTATGGGTATTGATGAATGGTAGCCATCCTCTTCAACATGCGTGCATCCATACACACACACACACACACGCACACACACATACACAATTAAAAACACAGTATATACATAATTCCTGCATGCAACCATTCACTATTCTTCTATAAACAACATAGTATTGTGTGTCCTGTGTACAGCTCTGTGAAGTTATATACCACACACTCGGACTGTTTTCCATTTCCTCACTGGAAATATGACACTGGCCTCTGACATTTTAGAACCCACTTCCTCCCCCCTCTCCCCTCTCCCCCCACTCGTCTCCTCTCCTCCTCCACTCTCTGTCCCCCTCTCTCTCCCTCCTCTGTCTGTCTCTGTGTCAGTGTGCCAGTCTGTGTTTGGAAGCCCTCACTCATATCAGAGTTGTATATTTATCTCCATGCCGCCACTCTTCCAGGCCCCATCGCCTAATAAGGCCTGTACAGGGAGAGAGAGAGAGAGCAGGAGGAGAGGAGCGAGAAAGGGAGAGAGAAGAGAGGAGTTCAGGGAGATGAAATGAGAGGAGTAGAGAGGGAAAAAGGATAGGGTGGGAAAGGTTTGGACAATGGGAATCCAGACTATTTTCCCACGTGTGTGTTTGTGTCTGTGTGTGTGCATGCATGTGATTGTGTATGTGTGTACTTGGTTGCTGCCTGTGAGTGTGTGCACTCGGTTTGCTCGGTCGTTACTTCATATTTGCTGCTATTTAACTACTGCTTACACTTGTATGAGCAAGTGACATAAAGACATTCAATAACCTAGTTATTGCTGAGAATTCTCCATCCAAGACCTCAGCAGTGATGCAAATCGTTCATAATGTGTCTTTGTGTTGTGAGCAGTGTATAGTACTATGTACAGTGTATAGTACTTCAAAGGCGAATCCCCTTATTTCTATATATATCTGTGTATGGTTATTGTAAGACCACATCATTGCACTGACTCAAATTTGTGTTCCATGCTTCCCCACAATGCACTTCCAAAGCTGGGAGGTAAATCGGCATTGTTTACTGTACAGTACCCTCTGTCCATACAGCAAAAGCCTTGTGCTAACAGTCCTTGTCCTGAAATACAATCCCAAACCACYTTCTCTTTCACTATCGCTTTTTCCAGGGTGTTTTCTCCAGTAACACCTTTTCTGGAAGTCAGGGGGATATTCTGCTTTAAAGTGCTTAGTGCTGCTGACACACTGGTGTACTGCTCATAGTGTAGTATCACTTCTGTGAACTGTCACCTGGTTCATTTAGCTCTTAACCATGCAGTGTATTGAATTGCCACTATATTCAGGGTGATGATACCCCGTTGAAGTTCACATTCAGAATTGGCAAGGTAAGGGTGCTGGTCAAGGTTAAGGATCCCGGATCCTATACTGTACTGTACCACTCATCATCCCACCTTCCATCTCTTTCTATCCTATAGAAATGCCCCTCCACAATATGGACACCCCGAGGAGCCGATGGGAGCAGGGCTTGCGGCCGCCGTGGGYCGCCCGATTGGCTGGAGGGCAAAGCCCCRCCTCTTCAGGGGTGGAGTCAGACACAGAGAGCAGCAGCACAGAGAGCGAGAGGGTAAGGAGGAGTGGGTCTCACGTTAACTAGTGTCCGGCGGTTGGTTGTTTACACTGGTAATGTGGTCAGAGTCAGACGCTGCTATCCAAAGCGACTCAACGTACACATCAGTGTATGTGTCCAACGCTGGAATTGAACCGGTAACTTTGGTGCCGCAGTCATCGCACTCTAACCAACTGAGCCATCGGAATGACTGTTAGATCCAGGTTGAATAGTCTCTTTTCAATCGTCTGTGTGTCTCTTTCAGTCTCCAGCCAAACGGTTAGAGGCGCGGTCACCGAGGATCCTACCGTTGCCCTCCATGCTGCAACAGCGAATCACAGAGATTGACCAGCAGAGGGAGGAGCTAAAGATAGAGGTGAGACACTGATGGATTAATGAATGAACAAGTTAAACCCTCAAGGGCCTGATTGTGTCTCATATCAAACAATTTTTATGAACAGTGGTGGCTGTTCAGTAAATTTATCTGATGAAATTTGATTCTGGATCTGTTCACAACAAACCAACTCCTTTTTTCTAATGTCTCCTTTTCAAAGCACATTTCTGCATTCTTCATTGTGGGACACACCTCTCTCTCTCTCTCTCTCTCTCTCTCTCTCTCTCTCCTCTCTTCTCTCTCTCTCTCTCTCTCTCTCTCTCTCTCTCTCTCTCTCTCTCTCTCTCTCTCTCTCTCTCTCTTCTCTCTCTCTCTCTCTCTCTCTCTCTCTCTCTCTCTCTCTCTGTGCTGCCACTCCAGCTGCAGCTGGAGATAGCCCTGTTGGAGGCGAGCTGCAGGAGGAGAGGAACGAGCTGCGCAGACACACTCGTATCTACAGACACTGCAGGAGGAGACACACAGACAGACGGACAGACAGAAGGTCAGTAGTGCTGTCACAACAAGGAGCATAAGGAGCAAGACAGACGCAGACAGACTGACGGATGGACGGTTAGCTGTCCTCCTGCAGACAAGACTCCATTCAATACCAACAGGGCCACAGGTCCCGTGTGGCTCAGTTGGTTAGAGCATGGCGCTTGCAACGCCAGGGTTGTGGGTTCATTCCCCACGGGTGGACCAGGATGAATATGTATGAACTTTCCAATTTGTAAGTCGCTCTGGATAAGAGCGTCTGCTAATGACTTAAATGTAAATGTAATACCATCCAAAGCATCCTGTCTTCAGGCGGTATGTTTGAATCTCATGGTTTGGGACCGGAGAGTGATATGGCCTGTACATGAGTAGCTATAGCAGTGAGGTAGACACTGAGTCACTTCATGTGACACTATAGGCCTAAGCTATGGAATAGTGGAATGAGCTGACAAACAGATGGATCTTTATATAAGGGATGACTGTCCTCTCTCATCCCTCACCTCCTATTTTCTCTCTTCTCTCTCTCTCTCTCTCTGTCTGTCTCCTTTCTCTCCTCTCTCTCTGTAGGAGCGAGCCAGTCTGGGAGTGGAGAGGGCCCGGGTTAGGAGACTGAGGAAGTAGTCTGGAGGAGGAAGGAGACACTTGATCCCCCAGTCAGCCAGAGGGCCAGAGAGAGCAGCTACTGGTCCAACTACAACAGGTGATTTACTGATCCAGGAACAGTCCACTGACTGGGGTGGTATTCATTAAGGCACGCAATGTTTTAAAACGTTTTGCAAAACAAAAACAAAAAGAGCGCTTAAGTCCAGGTTGTCCCTACCTGTTTCAGTCCGTTTCCTTCCGTTTGGTACCTTATCAATAGTACCCAAAAAGAGAATGCACTGCATCTTCTACCTGTTTGTCTGTCTAGATGTAGTTAGGGTAGTTTACAGGTAGCCTAGCAGAGTGACATCACCTGCCCTGAGACCTGAAGTGAAGTCAACTTTGTGCAGTGGAGAGCTAGCTTTTGGTCTTGCCTCATATACAGTTGAATTCAGGTGCTAGTGACAGCATGGTTTCACACTGCCTCTGGTTAGAACTCATTTCACATCATGTGTTCTAATTCTAGCCTCTCTGGTCATTGCATGTTCTTTCTTGTCGGCGGTACTAGTTATCTTTGTAGTACCTCTTCTACCTGATAGGTCAAAGTGTCATAGAGGTATCTGAGACAGACATGCAGGCAGGCAGACAAAGGGTTCATTGTGCATTTTGGCAGTGACACTGACATGGCATGTCATTCTGATGACAGTGGATGTGGCACCCTATTCCATATGGCACCCTATTCCCTATATAGTGCACTACTTTTAACAAGAGCCCAATGGGGCCTGGTCAAAAGTAGTGTACTATATAGAGAATAGAATAGCCTTTGGGACACAAGCTTGAGACCGACGACTTGGTTTAATGGTCTTGAATGGAGTGGTCCGACCAGTTGTTTTTTGGTTTAGTGTTCTAAGCCACAGGCTCTTTCTGTACTAATCAACAGCTTTCTTCCATTTTCTGTCTGTTCCTCTCCTTCTGCATCTTTCCTTCATCACTTWCTCTCTCTCTCTGCATCTCTCTCTCTCTCTCCCTCCATCCCACTCTCTTTCTCTCTTTCCCTCCGTCCCTCTCTCTCTCTTCCAGGAGAAAGAGATGGTGGAGGCAGCCGGCCGGGTGTTTGAGGACTGGGAATTCCGTGTCCTGGAGAGCGAGGCCGGAGTAGAGGAGGAGGAGAGCGAAGGAAAGATAGAAGGGAAGGAGAGAGGGAACGAGGAAGATAAGGAGAAGGAGATCTCATGCCAAAAGCATGCTGTCACCTCAGCGCAGGTAAGCCAGGGTTGACAAATAAGAAGACGACAACATTTCAGAGAATCTCACAGCTCCAAGCTGGTTCTACTAGTTTGGTTAGAAGCTTATCCCCCACCACAGACTCTCTCTAAATGCCCCCTTCCTCTCCCCCCCCCAACGTTAGTCACTCTCTGTTTGGAAACGGCTCCTCACAAGTAACCCCCTTCCCCCCAGCCTCCTCTTCTTAAACTGAGACATGAGCGTGAACTCGCCCTTCTCGTCACACTCTATGGTATCACCCTCCACTGTCACGTGACTGCACAAACAAGTTAGGCAATTGCATCAGAGGCCACTTTGGGAGGGATGGAGGGAAAGTGGAGAAAGATGTATAGATGAAGGGAGAGCTGGTCAATTGAGGAAATGTAGGAGGAAAGGAGAGGGACTAAAAGTAGAGAATGGAGAGAGATGGTAAAAGGGGTATGGTGAGAGTGGTGGGGAGGGGTTGAAGAATAAAAGGAAGGATTGTATCGTGAGGGAGCGAGAAGAAAGAAAGAGGATAAACTTAGGATATCATGTGATGAGGTGGAAAAGTGGGAGAAYAGAGAGAGAGAGAGAGAGAGAGAGATGAAACAAGTGATAGTGATGAAAAGAGGGGRAGAGAGAGAGAGAGTGGGAGAGAGTTGATTCAGCTGCACTGTGGCCTTGCTTGGGTTGACAGCTCATCTCTATACCCCCCTCTCTCTCTCTGTCTCTCTCTTTATCTCCTCCTCTCTGACATATTAACTGTGCTGAGCTGACATCCCGAATTCTCTATTCCCTGTCATCTCCCACTCCTCTCCTCTGTCATTCATCCCTCATCTCCTCTCATAACTCAAATGGATGTTGGAAGTTGTGCCATTGAACACACCTAGAGTAACTGACTATTGACATAAGTCATGAGACACAACAGATAAGATGCTGTGCACATTTAAAACAACAACTCTAATAATGCTAACAACAACATCCTCTGTCTAACATGCCACTGGACATACAGTACATGAATGACAGGAGACAGAATGATGTGGTGTTTAATATTAAGTGTCTGACGTTTCATTTGTCGATTTCTTTTCTTTATTCATCGATTTCTTCAGGAGCGAGTCCAGCAGCTTGAGAAGCAGTTGAAGGAGATGGAGCGAGAGCAGGATAGAGAGATGAATGCCTTCAAGAAGGAGAGGAGAGAGTTGCTCCGCACCACTCAAAGGGTAATAAAGGGAACAAGGAATGATGATCAGAACTTTATCATAGTTTATGTATTATTTATCAGGGAAATTATAATTATGTCTTATATTCCCGGTGGTTCAAGTATGATACATTTAATGATTGTCCCTGCTTGTGCCATCAAACCCCTGCAACTTATCCAGAACACTGCAGCCCKCCTAGTTTTCAACCTTCCCAAGTTCTCTCATGTCACCCTACTGGTCTACTGACAGCTACTTTATTAAGGAGAAATGTACTTTCTATGCCTGTAATATGTAGTTGTACCACCTAGCTATCTTAAGATGAATGCACAAACTGCGTATGCTAAATGACTACAATGTAAAATGTAAATGAAGTGCGTGGAAGCTAGATAAGAATGTCCAATGTTGCCAGTGTTTTAATTCAATATTCATAATGGTTGTCTGACGCGCCAAAGTGTGTGATTTGTCAACTCCCTGCTTGGGCAGTGATATGGTTTGTTGTTGAACCAATGACATGCCTTTGATTAGAATCATGACAGGGCGAGTTGAAAAGGGGGAGGAGACTAGTTAGAGATGGGGAAAGAGCATAACTGAGCATAGAGAGTGAGAGAGAGAGAGAGAGAGAGGCATGACTGAAGAAAGAGAGGGAGGAAACAGGGAAGAGAAAAGCAGAACAGGGGAGGGTGACTGAGGGAGAGAGAGAGGGAATGAGGGAAGATAAGCTGAGAGAACTTAAAAGCGTCGCAACAACACCGGTAAGCGGAGAGACACCACAAATCAAATATGCATGCTTCAAGTGTCTTTAGAATGTGTTAATCAGAAATGGCATTTAATACAGGCTAAGTGTGTCAGTTAATACTAGGACGAGAGAGGGAGCGAGGGAGGGAGTGGTAGATAGGGGGAGRAAGGAGRGACAGACAATGTGTTTCTGTACAACTGTGTCTGAATACAATAAGACTTTGTATGAYATGCTAGGGTAGTCATATGGATAGTAGTCACTAATGAGAAGAGATGGAACTGTTTTTGGCAGAGAGAAATTGATTTMATTCCTCTCATCCAGACACGAGAGAGAGAGACTGAGACGGGTTCACAGAGAATGCATACCGCTTCCGAATTGCTTATGTGTCTGTGAGTCAGGGAGAAGGGGTGGGAGGGAGGGAGGGAAAGCGAGATATAGTGTGTGGGAGATAATTTTTAACTCATTAGGGTGGTTCCTGAGAGCTGGCATGCRTTTTCCATTCTCAGTGAGTTGCAGAATGTCTTTTACTACCTGTTACACTCCTACTATGTCATTTCATTATGTGTCATGGCTAAATGTTGACACAACCGTCTYAGTGTGTCGTGTGGTCATCCAGGTCTGATGACTGACGGTTTGGCCAACCTAACTGACATGTCTAGGTTATAACAACAACATTCACTTGTCTATTTTTTCACTCTCCTCTTCACGGCTGAGTTTATGCCATAACCGGTTTTATAACGGTCACACTCCCATCTCTTATCAGGTCTTGAAAGAGAAGAAGCCACTCGCTGATTGGTCCAACATCCCCAGCTCGGTCCCTTGCATGATGTCACTCTCGCCGCTGACCATTCACAAATCACCTCAGGTATGTTGCCGGGCCGTTACCATTGACACGGGTCATGTTTTCCWGTTGTACGTGACACATACTGTACATAAACACTGATTTGATTCACTTGTTGTTTTTCTCCCAGTAATGTACTGAAACACAAACTCACAGTGTTATTCCCTAACTTCAGGAACAAGCCAAAGAATCTGCCAGTTTACCCCGAAGACGGAGCTCGCACCGCAACAATAAGCTCGCGGATAGGCCGGTCTCGGCGCAAGGTGAGCTATGATGGGTGTTTAATTATGAATTCCTTTGTGTTTTTCATTTGCTTTACTTCAGAGCATTTTTACGTATTTGCTTTCTCTTTCTCTTTGATCCTCTGTCTTTGTCTGTCTACTTGTTTAGTTCTACCCCATCTCTCTCTCTCTGTCTCTCCCTCTCTMATTCTCTCTCTCTCTCTCCRTCTGTCTCACTTTCTCTCTGCTTCTCTCTCCATCTCTTTGTCTCTCTCTCTCCATCTCTTTCTCTCACTCTCCCTTTTCAGTTTCTGCTAAGGCGTGTCAGTAGCAGATGTAGCTGTGTGTTATTACCATGTCGTGAGCAGGATATAGCTGTATGAACTGGATGAGCCAGTKGGGGTACTAGTCTATGGCTGTTCTTTAGAAATTCAGTTTGTTTGTTTGCTCCGCTGCTGCCTAAATCCCATTTCCACGATCTCTCTAACCCACTGTGTGTGTGTGCGCTGTCATCCATTCTCTCCTCTGCTCTCTCCATTCTCTCCCCCTTTCTCATGCTCTCCTTACCCTGTCTCTTATATAATATAATACGTGCTATGTGTGCTGTTTTTGTGTCCCTTCCTCTTTCTCTCTCTCTCTGTCTCTCCATCTCTTTCACAGGGCTGGTGAGAATGGTACCTGACAGTCCGAGCCCAGAGCGCTTCACTTCCCCCCTCCCCTCCCACCGGCACAGCAACGGGCACAGCAACGGGCACAGCAACGGGCACAGACCTGGGCCCAGCAATGGCAGTGATCTCCTCACCCCCTGTAACAGTGCTAGTAGCTCCCGTGCTGCCAGGTGAGTGGAGGGGGAAAAACATCTAAAATCACAACGTTTAAAGGAACATGTGATTGTATTGTAAGTGAATAAGAGGAGGTATCTGATTGGCTGTCAGGAGGAGAGGGAAGGGATGAGTTGTCTGTGGAAGATTGATTGGGTGATTGGGTCAGAGTGGAGATGTAGTTGATGTGAGGTGGAGTGTGATAGACTGGTCAGGTGAGTTTTCTAGGTGTGTGTGAGTGAAATATAAATGCTGCTCTCAGTCTGTGTGGGCGTGTGTCCATGTGTCTGTATGCTTGTACATCTGCGTCTCTGACGACAATAATGACAATAACTCTGCTGACATRTATGTATTTTTCCTTCTCCCTCCAGCCCGAGTCTGGGACTGTTAAACCTGGTGGAGATTGAAAGGAGACTGAGGGAGGCCAAGGCAGAGAGAGAGAGGCTTCTCAAAGAGAGGGTGAGTCACCACCACTAACATCCCATATCACTTCAGACACACAGCTTTAGACATGCCAGGTCATATTCATTAGGGCACACCGTAACAAAACGTTTAAAAACAGTTTGTTTATTATTGGACAGTTAATTCAGGTAGTCCCTCCTTGTTTCAGTCAGTTTTCTTCTGTATGTTGCTTAATGAACACAACCCTGTTGTGTGACCACTGACTGATTACCGTACGTAATTAACATGACCACCAGAAGAAAAAACACTGTGAAATGGAAGAACACTTCATAGAAAATGAACATACACTCTCCTATGTATTTATTTGAAGCTAAAAACTTGTTTTATATGAGGCGTCAGTACAGAATTTCACCTTTTATTTTAGAGTATTTTCATACATATCTGTTTTACCGTTTAGAATTGAATGCACTTTATTTGTCTAGTGCCCCCATTTTGAAGATGTCATAAGTATTTGGGCAAATTCACTTATAGTGTATTAAATGTAGTCAAAAGTTTAGTATTTGGTCCAATATTCCTAGCACACGATGACTACATCAAGATTGTGACTCTACAAACTTGTTGGATGCATTTGGAGTTTGTATTGGTTATGTTTCGGATTATGTTGTGCTCATTAGAATGGTATCATTTTGGACTCACTTTTATTGTAAATAAGAATAGAATATGTTTCTGAACACTTCTACATTAATGTGGATGCTACCATGATTACGGATAATCATGAATGAATCGTGAATAATGATGAATGAGAAAGTTAGATGCACAAGGATCATGTCCCCAAAACATGCTAACCTTTTAAGGGAATTTGTCCAAATACTTATGACACCTTCAAATGGGGAGATAGATACATAAAGTGCTTTCATTTCTAAATGGTAAAACAGATTTGTATGAAAATACCCTCAAATAAAAGGTGACATTCTGTACTCATATAAAAATATAATCTCAAATCCAAAATGCTGAAGTATAGAGCCAAATTAAGTTTTAGCTTCGCTGTCCAAATAAATACGTAGTATGCCTCAGCCTAGATATTGTACTTCATCTTAATCCCCCTGTTGTCAATACAAGTATGCCTCTTTCTAAAAAATAAAAAATAATTGAAGAAGGTCTTTGAAGGGAGGCACCTTCTCCTCCAATATGATTGATAAGGACACGAGGAGATAGGATGCAAGGATGTACAGAAAGGATAACTGAGATAGAGCCTGTGGGTTGATCCAGGAGGAGAGGAGGCAGGTGGTGGTGGAGGAGAGGAGGCAGAGAGAGCTGGAGGGCCGAGGAGCAGCAGAACCAGTAGAGTCCCAGACCAGGCTAGTCCCTGACCCAGAGGAGCAGCCCAAAACCACCAGTCCTGTCCCCAGCTCCCCTGAGGTACGTCCGTCTGCTCTGGCTGTGTCACGTTCCTGACCTGTTTTCCCTTGTTTTTGTATTTGTTTAGTATGGTCAGGGCGTGAGTTGGGGTGGGCATTCTATGTTATGTGTTTCTATGTTGGGTTCTATGTATTAGCCTGATATGGTTCTCAATTAGGGGCAGGTGTTTTACGTTTCCTCTGATTGAGAACCATATTAAGGTAGGCTGTTCTCACTGTTTGTTTGTGGGTGATTGTTCCTGTGTCAGTGTTTGTACCACACGGGGCTGTTTCGTTTCGTTTGTTAGTCTGTTCCTGTTCGTTGCGTTCTTCGTTGTCTGTAAGTTCACATGTTCAGGTCTTGTAACGTCGTTTATTGTTTTGTAGTTTATTAAGTGTTTTTCGTCTTCGTTATTATTATTTAAATAAATCATTATGTCTTCATACCTCGCTGCATATTGGTTCTTGGTTGGTGGGTGATTCTGTAACGATTGTCTATGTTGATCCAGGAGACAGGAGACAGGCTGGCTGCCTGTCTTTCTGTCTGGTTGCTCTGGCTGTCTGTCTGTGTGCTCTATAGCGCTATACATCCTTTCTCCAACCTCTCCTTTTTCCCTGCTTATTGCGTCCCCAATCTGTCTTTCTTTCTGTCTGTCTCCTTTTCACTAACCTTGTAATGTTGATCTGTTTTATTTGGCATATTTATAGTGAAATTATATACATTATACTCATTATTCTTCTCAGCGCTCCCTACCTCTCTTCCTCTCTGCGAACTTTGACCTGCGGGCCCACGTGGAGTCGCTGGGTCATGGGGTGGCGGGGTGCATGGGCCTGCGTATGTCCCCKCGCCGCTGTGCYGGCTTCTTGACCAAGCGWGGSGGGCGGGTCAAGACCTGGAGGAGGAGGTGGTTCCTCTTCGATATGGACCACAGGCGGCTAGCCTACTACACAGGTGATGAGACTGTGTGTGTGTTGGATGTTGGTGTGTATAAGCCTAAATGCTAGGGCTGTTGTGGTGACCCTATTACCGTCACACCGGCAGTCATGAGTCATGACCGCAGTAAAATTCCACCTGACCGTTGAGTCACGGTAATCTCATGTTATGCACTCTGGACATGCTTTGGTAGTACCCAACTTGCTAATGACCATCAGGTCCTAACAGCCTGATACTCATGGCTCTATTGTCCCTCTAACCACTCTGACATCAATGCMAATGCCATCGAAAATCACATCAAACACTTATCATCAAAACAGCATCATGCTTTTAAAACTAACCTCACTGTGATGATCAATTTGAAGAAGGAAGTTCAACAGCAGTTTGAAACAGTGTAAAACATGATCATTGTAGTTGTTCTTTCAAAACCTAAGACAGGGAAATGGACAGCTTTCTAAGGTGATGATTAGTTAAAAACATCCATAGGCATATTATAGTTTATGCATCAATATCAAATCAAATCAAACTTTCTTTTTCACATGCGACGAATACAAATTGTGTAGACCTTACCGTGAAATGCTTACTTACAAGCCCGTAACCAACAGTGCAGTTCATGAAAGAGTTAAGAAAATATTTACCAAATTAACAAAAGTTAAAAAATAATAAAAATTACACAATAAAATAACAAAATACGAGGTTATATACAGGGTGTAACGGTACCGAGTCAATGTGCGGGGATACAGGTTAGTCGAGGTAATTTGTACATGTAGGTAGGGGTGAAGTGACTATGCATAGACAATAAACAGCGAGTAGCAGCAGTGTAAAAACAAAWKGGAGGGGTGAGGTGGGGTGTCAATGTAAATAAATCCGGTGGCCATTTGGTTAATTGTTCAGCAGTCTTATGGCTTGGGGGTAGAAGCTGTTAAGGAGCCTTTTGGTCCTAGACTTGGTGCTCCGGTACCGCTTGCCGTGCGGTAGCAGAGAAAACAGTCTATGACTTGATTGACTGGTGTCTTTGAAAAATGTTTGGGCTTTCCTCTGACACCGCCTAGGTCCTAGATGGCAGGAAGCTTGGCCCCAGTGATGTACTGGGCCGTACTCACTACCCTCTGTAGCGCCTTACGGCCAGATGCCGAACAGTTAACATACCAGGCAGTGATGGAACTGGTCAGGATCCTCTCGATGGTGCAGCTGTAGAACATTTTGAGGATCTGGGGACCCATGACAAATTTCTTCAGTCTCCTGAGGGGGAAAATATATTGCCGTGCCATCTTCACGACTGTCTTGGTGTGCTTGGACAATGTTAGTGATGTGGACACCAAGGAACTTGAAGTTCTCAACCTACAGTGCTTCTACACCTGCATTGCTTGCTGTTTGGGGTTTTAGGCTGGGTTTCTGTACAGCACTTCGAGATATTAGCTGATGTACGAAGGGCTATATAAAATAAACTTAATTGATTGATTGATTGACAGCCCCGTTGATGAGAATGAGGGTGTGCTCGGTTCTCCTTTTCTTGTAGTCCACAATCATCTCCTTTATCTTGATCACGTTGAGGGAGAGGTTGTTGTCCTGGCACCACACGGCCAGGTCTCTGATCTCCTCCCTATCGTCGTTGTCGGTGATCAGGCCTACCACTGTTGTGTCATCGGCAAACTTAATGATGGTGTTGGAGTCATGCAGTCATGAGTGAACAGGGAGTACAGAAGGGGGCTGAGCATGCACCCCTGAGGGGCCCCCATGTTGAGGATCAGCGTGGCGGATGTGTTGTTACCTACCCTTACCACCTTAGGGCGGCCCGTCAGGAAGTCCAGGATCCAGTTGCAGAGGGAGGTGTATAGTCCAAGGGTCCTTAGCTTAGTGATAAGCTTTGAGGGCACAATGGTGATGAAACGCTGAGCTGTAGTCAATGAATAGCATTCTCACATAGGTGTTCCTTTTGTCCAGGTGGGAAAGGGCAGTGTGGAGTGCAATCGATATGGCATCATCTGTGGATCTGTTGGGGTGGTATGCAAATTTGGGTGAGTCTAGGGTTTCTGGAATAAGGATGTTGATGTGAGCCATGCCCAGCCTTTCAAAGCACTTCATGGCTACAGACGTGAGTGTTACGGGTCSTTAGTCATTTAGGCAGGTTACCTTAGTGTTCTTGGGCACAGGGACTATGGTGATCTGCTTGAAACATATTGGTGTTACAGACTCAGACAGGGAGAGGTTGAAAATGTCAGTGAAGACACTTGCCAGTTGGTCAGCGCATGCTTGGAGTACACGTCCTGGTAATCCGTCTGGCCCTGCGGCCTTGTGAATATTGACCTGTTTAAAGGTCTTACTCACATCAGATACGTAGAGCGTGATCACACAGTCGTCCGGAACAGCTGATGCTCTCATGCATGCTTCAGTGTTACTTTCCTCGAAGCGAGCAGAGAAGGTATTTAGCTCGTCTGGTAGGCTTGTGTCACCGGGCAGCCTGCGGCTGTACTTCCCAACTAAAGTTGCAAAATAACTCTGAATCTAGCATAATATTGGACCTGTTTCAAAATGATCACTTTTACGCTCAACATAGCCACTTCATATGCCCACTCACTCCGGGAATGGGAAAAATATCCTTTCTATTTTATTCAGATAAGTTCAATTATATTATTCTTGCTATAAAATCATATAATATAAAATAATGGCATAAGACTTAGAATAATTTCTTGTCAGCTAAATGAACAAGCCTAAATCCCATGGCCCTCAAACTCAAGTCAGTGCCACTGCATTTTTTCATTGTTCCCCTCTAATTGGGACTGATTTAGACCTGGGACACCAGGTGTGTGCAATTAATTATCAGGTAGAACAGAAAACCAGCAGGCTCCGGACCTCGTAGGATAAGAGTTGAGTATGCCTGGCCTATGACATTGAGCATAGCCAGATAACATACAGTAGGCCAACTCATATTCTGTTCTTCTGAAATATATTTTCTTCACATCATAATGTTTCAATAGACCTGCCTAAAATCAATAATGGATTTATTGTGATGGTGTATATTCAATTGATTTATTATACTTTTTTAAATGTAGATGTTGCAAAGGCTTCGCACCAGCGGCTTGTATGCGTGGAGGCCTGGAGATGCTAAATGTGTTTATGTTAATTGCCGGTCAATTACTGTGAGACTGGCAGTCTTTTGCATGACAATAACCAGCTGACAAAATGTAATGACCACAGCCCTACTAAATGCCTATGTGATTTGTGTCTGTCTCTCTCTTTCTTTCTCTCATTCTCTCTCTAATTGACTATTGTTTACCTTCAGACTGTGATGAGAGGAAGCTAAAGGGGGTGATCTACTTCCAGGCTATAGAGGAAGTCTACTATGACCAYCTGCGCACAGCCACTTCAGTGAGTCCTCATATACAGTATTTTATCACCATAGAGAGGGAACAATGTGCCCATGATATCACCACAACTGTTAAAGAGATGATCCATTCATGCATTCAATGCTTGACACCAAATCCCCAAAATTATGGCTCTCCCACCATTCATCTCACTCTCTCTCTCTCTCTCTCTCTCTCTCTCTCTCTCTCTCTCAGTCGCCGCGGCCCAGCCTTACGTTCTGTGTGAAGACGTACGAGCGCCTCTTCTTCCTGGTGGCGCCCAGCGCCGAGGCCATGAGGATCTGGATGGACGTCATTGTCACAGCAACAGACGAGCACAGCCGCTACTGACCTCGACTTTACACCTGCCCCCTTTCCTGTGTCTGTCTGACCTACCCCTTGGGCTGAACCTCCATTCAGCTGGCTGACTTGGCTAACCTGGCTACAGTTTCAGCAGTTTACATTATGTGGGGAAAACTGCAATCTTCACCCTCCAATGCGTGTAGGACCCAGCTAGGCTGCCATTTTGCTGCCTGAACTTTACGTCATATGAGTGGTGGAGGTGAGGAGTGATGAGCAGAACATAATGTTCAGTAAAGCTCTTCCTGAAGGACCTGACATTTGATTCTGGATAGTATCTTAGGAGCTTTGATGACATGGGACTGAGTGGCAGACTGTTACAGGTTCTGTGTGGAACAAGAGACGTTTAGAGGATGGAGGAGGGACAAGGCCATGGGAATATAAAGACGTGGAAGTGCAAGCTGGAGCAACCATTGGACATCTTAGAGTCAGTGCCAACCATGATATACTGACAGACAAACCTTTGATGTCTTTTTATTAGTCTCAAATCAGGATTTAATGGTTGGTGTCTCTCTAGCAGCTGTGTTTGAGCTCCCTCTTGTGGCCATATTGAAGTGTTGAAGTACTACAGCTTCCATTGAAATATACAGGTAACTGCCAAAATAATGGAAACACCAGCATAGTGTGTCTTAATAGGTCGTTGGGCCACCACGAGCAAGAACAGCTTCAATGCACCTTGGCATGGATTCTACAATGGTCTGGAATTCTATTGGGGGGATGCGACACCATTCTTCCATAAGAAATTTGATAATTTTGTGTTTTGTTGATGGTGGGAAACGCTGTCTCAGGCGCCGCTCCAGAATCTCTCATAAGTGTTCAATTGGCTTGAGATCTGGTGACTGAGACAGCCATGGCATATGGCTTTACATCGTATTAATGCTCATCAAAAACATTCAGTGACCACTCGTGCCCTGTGGATGGGAGCATTGTCATCCTATAGGGGCATAGCCATGGTAGACAAAATAATAGCCAAAATAATGGCCTGCTCAGCATTTTTATACATGACCCTAAGCATGATGGGATATCAATTGTTTCATGAACTCAGGAACCACACCTGTGTTGAAGCACTTGCTTTCAATATACTTTGTATCCCTCATTAACTCTAGTGTTGCCATTCTTTTGGCAGTAACCTGTACATGTACAGTGGGGAGAACAAGTATTTGATACACTGCCGATTTTGCAGGTTTTCCTACTTACAAAGCATGTAGAGGTCTGTAATTTTTATCATAGGTACACTTCAACTGTGAGAGACAGAATCTAAAACAGAAATCCAGAAAATCACATTGTATGATTTTTAAGTAATTAATTWGCATTTTATTGCATGACATAAGTATTTGATACATCAGAAAAGCAGAACTTAATATTTGGTACAGAAACCTTTGTTTGCAATTACAGAGATCATACGTTTCCTGTAGTTCTTGACCAGGTTTGCAAACACTGCAGCAGGGATTTTGGCCCACTCCTCCATACAGACCTTCTCCAGATCCTCGAGGTTTCGGGGCTGTCGCTGGGCAATACGGACTTTCATCTCCCTCCAAAGATTTTCTATTGGGTTCAGGTCTGGAGACTGGCTAGGCCACTCCAGGACCTTGAGATGCTTCTGACGGAGCCACTCCTTAGTTGCCCTGGCTGTGTGTTTCAAGTCGTTGTCATGCTGGAAGACCCAGCCACAACCCATCTTCAATGCTCTTACTGAGGGAAAGAGGTTGTTGGCCAAGATCTCGCGATACATGGCCCCATCCATCCTCCCCTCAATACGGTGCAGTCGTCCTGTCCCCTTTGCAGAAAAGCATCCCCAAAGAATGATGTTTCCACCTCCATGCTTCACGGTTGGGATGGTGTTCTTGGGGTTGTACTCATCCTTCAAACACGGCGAGTGGAGTTTAGACCAAAAAGCTCTATTTTTGTCTCATCAGACCACATGACCTTCTCCCATTCCTCCTCTGGATCATCCAGATGGTCATTGGCAAACTTCAGACGGGCCTGGACATGCGCTGGCTTGAGCAGGGGGACCTTGCGTGCGCTGCAGGATTTTAATCCATGACGGCGTAGTGTGTAACTAATGGTTTTCTTTGAGACTGTGGTCCCAGCTCTCTTCAGGTCATTGACCAGGTCCTGCCGTGTAGTTCTGGGCTGATCCCTCACCTTCCTCATGATCATTGATGCCCCACGAGGTGAGATCTTGCATGGAGCCCCAGACCGAGGGTGATTGACCGTCATCTTCAACTTCTTCCATTTTCAAATAATTGCGCCAACAGTTGTTGCCTTCTCACCAAGCTGCCTGCCTATTGTCCTGTAGCCCATCCCAGCCCTGTGCAGGTCTACAATTTTAACCCTGATGTCCTTACACAGCTCTCTGGTCTTGGCCATTGTGGAGMGGTTGGAGTCTGTTTGATTGAGTGTGTGGACAGGTGTCTTTTATACAGGTAACGAGTTCAAACAGGTGCAGTTAATACAGGTAATGAGTGGAGAACAGGAGGGCTTCTTAAAGAAAAACTAAGAGGTCTGTGAGAGACGGAATTCTTACTGGTTGGTAGGTGATCAAATACTTATGTCATGCAATAAAATGCTAATTAATTACTTAAAAATCATACAATGTGATTTTCTGGATTTTTGTTTTAGATTCCATCTCTCACAGTTGAAGTGTACCTATGATAAAAATTACAGAACTCTACATGCTTTGTAAGTAGGAAAACCTGCAAAATCGGCAGTGTGTCAAATACTTTTTCTCCCCACTGTATGTCTGTATTGAACATTTGTATATTTTTCATCTGTCAAAAGGGCTGTTCAGAGTCAATCAAAACACTGACAGATCGTTCAGTTCTCAAAATGGATTGTTTTTTGTTTTTTTACAATATCAACACAGAAATACTATATGCTTACAAATATGTATTATTATTATTGTTATTATTATTGTGATCATTAAAGGTTATTCATACACTTTTGGTGATCATACACTTTTGGTGAAAACCTTCCCTTACTGATATGCGTTGTCTCAATGTCTATTTGAAAACTACTTTTTAATTATGCTTTTTATTTTTATTATTTTAACTTTACTTTCCTGCCAGACAGCTATAGAGCTATACAAACTGGCACCCACAATTGTATATACATATTTCAAACAGATCTATTAACTATGGTATTGACCGTTTCAAATGGATTGCCCCCAGCTGTTGTAACATGAAGAGGTGGCATATTTATATTAAAAACATTATTTTGATGATTTTAATCATACTATTTCAAGATTTAGTCCCGACACAAATCTAGGGTTGCTACCCGAACCGAACCATTCTTTCGGTTCGGTTCCCAGAGAAGCGACCCAGGTGTCAGTCTTTTTGTTCTGTGTCTATGGATGCAACCCAGTCGTTTGTTCTAAATGTTCCATTACCATACTACCTGGCAATGTTCTTGCTTGCTAGCTAGCCAACTATGGCTAACTGACAGTCACGTCAAATATGGCACAGGTGGATATAGAATTTGAATATTGAAACACTGTTGCAAATGTCGGAGAGACAGACAACAAGGTTTATACAAATCTCTGCTGTTGAAAACTAAATGTTAGTCTCAAAAACAATGTTAGACAATGTCTAGATGCTTTTTATAGTGGAGATCAAGTTTATAACTTGCCTGGATGAGCTGACGAAACAGTGGATTGCGCAATCAGATGGAACAGAGTAAATAGGCATTTTAACGTCATAGATTTATCTGGTAGGGAATTTGTGGGAAAAACCCTAGCTGGAATGCACTTTTAACCAATCAACATTCAGGATTAAAAACACCAGATGTATAAACTTTATTATACTGTACACTGATTGTAAAAACATTTTWTACAACGGGTGGGTCTAATCCTGTATGGTGATTGGTTAAAACCACATTCCAGCCGGTGTCTATTGCACAAATTACTACCGGCTAAATCTATGACATTAAATGCCTATTTTCTCTGTTCCGTCTGACTGCATAATCCACTGTCTCGTAGTTTGTGGTGACTAAATATCTAGTTTTTCTTTCAAACTTGGCTTACTGTTTTACTGAGTTCTAGATACAAACCATAAGCATTCTTTCTCATGATTTCACTTTAGCTCTTTTAAATCGTTCATGTGCAAAAAAATAACTGAGCATTGTATTTCGGAAGATATTGTTTCTGTGTTTTTTGCTATCCATTCTTCAGTCTAAACTGTTTATTTCAGATGCTCTGTGCCAAAACCAAAAGGTGGCAGTGTTGATGCCTCCAATTATAGAGGCTCTGAGTGGATCTTGTGTGCTCATTCCATGTAGATTTACACTGGAGTCTACATGTTAGTCATTCCTCACTTGTCCATGTAAAGGAACATGGACTAGAGGTTTCGGGAATACAGTGTTAGAGACAGTGTTATAGATTGTGCTGGGGACTTGCTTGAGAAGGGCTGCACCACTATCCTAAACATCCCTTATCCCCGTTCCTACCTCTCCCAATATTACCTCAACCTTGAATAAGACAACAGTCTTCCGTCTGTATTTTCTGAAAGCATCAATATTGATGTTAAAGGTACTTGATTACTATTTTCAACAGTTCTGTGTTTTTATTTCTGGTGGTTGAGCCTAGTTACTGTGTTCACATGTTTATGCAGCTGGTTTATTAATAAGTTGGAGAAATGATCAATAAGGTGGAGAAAGAGTGCTTCGTTTCTTGTCACTTAATTTAGGAATAGTAAAGCAACCCATTTGGATTCGACAACACTTCCGGTAGCTACTCACCACAATGCTAAAGGTCACATTCTCATGGAATCCAATGGGCTGCTATAGCATTAGCTAGCCTAGCATGTGGTGTAATATGAATGGCATATTACGCCCCATCCCCATTTAACGATTATCCTATTCTCTGTATAAATCAGTTACAGAGTCTGTGGATTTGGTAGCTAACAAAGTAACTTAAACATCTCCCTGTCATATTCATCAGTTTCATCCATAATATGTGGAGTGGTCACTGTCCTGTGGATTCTAAGTGTAGTCTTCAGAGTCTACAAGCATACCAAGTCAAATTAAATTACGTACTTACCTAAGACCTTGTATTTCATGGAAATCTTTTAAAATGTGTATATAAATATATACAGTGGGGAGAACAAGTATTTGATACACCGCCGATTTTGCAGGTTTTCCTACTTACAAAGCATGTAGAGGTCTGTCATTTTTATCATAGGTACACTTCAACTGTGAGAGACAGAATCTAAAACAAAAATCCAGAAAATCACATTGTATCATTTTTAAGTATTTAATTTGCATTTTATTGCATGACATAAGTATTTGATACATCAGAAAAGCAGAACTTAATATTTGGTACAGAAACCCGTATGAAAAAACTAAGCAGGTCTGTGAGAGCCGGAAAATTCTTAGCTGGGTTTGAGTAGTGT
>NC_036874.1:11525261-11529023 GCF_002910315.2 Salvelinus sp. IW2-2015 | reverse complement strand
ATTGTTTGCAATTACAGAGTTCATACGTTTCCTGTAGTTCTTGACCAGGTTTGCACACACTGCAGCAGGGATTTTGGCCCACTCCTCCATACAGACCTTCTCCAGATCCTTCAGGTTTCGGGGCTGTCGCTGGGCAATACGGACTTTCAGCTCCCTCCAAAGATTTCTATTGGGTTCAGGTCTGGAGACTGTCTAGGCCACTCCAGGACCTTGAAATGCTTCTTACGGAGCCACTCCTTAGTTGCCCTGGCTGTGTGTTTCGGGTCGTTGTCATGCTGGAAGACCCAGCCACGACCCATCTTCAATGCTCTTACTGAGGGAAGGAGGTTGTTGGCCAAGATCTCGCGATACATGGCCAAATCCATCCTTCCTCAATACAGTGCAGTCGTCCTGTCCCCTTTGCAGAAAAGCATCCCCAAAGAATGATGTTTCCACCTCCATGCTTCACGGTTGGGATGGTGTTCTTGGGGTTGTACTCTCCTTCTCTTCCTCCAAACACGGCGAGTGGAGTTTAGACCAAAAAGCTCTATTTTTGTCTCATCAGACCACATGACCTTCTCCCATTCCTCCTCTGGATCATCCAGATGGTCATTGGCAAACTTCAGACGGGCCTGGACATGCACTGGCTAGGTGATCAAATACTTATGTCATGCAATAAAATGCAAATTAATTACTTAAAAATCATACAATGTGATTTTCTGGATTTTTGTTTTAGATTCCATCTCTCACAGTTGAAGTGTACCTATGATAAAATCTATGACAGACCTCTACATGCTTTGTAAGTAGGAAAACCTGCAAAATTGACAGTGTATCAAATACTTGTTCTCCCCACTGTATATATGTGTTTCATATACTAKCAGATTATCCAGAGGACTGAAGGTATGTCGGTAGCACTGTAGTTTACAGTACAGAAATATTTTTGGAATTACCTAGAAATGACATGGTAATAATTGGTTGTTTCTGGTAATTGTTTGTACATGTTTTAGTGACAGTAATAGGTAACTTATTGTAATTACCTAGAAATAACCATTTTAATATTGTTAAACAATCTTTATGTTCTTGATTTCATTATGCTCTAAATATTGTATTATGTGAGGCACTTATTGCAACAAAGGGCCAGGCAGCAGATTATTMATATGCCATCTCCAAAGTGACCTCTACTTATGAGGTCATACAGGTGAGAGCACTCTTTAGGCTAGTATTTGTGATCATTGGCATACATAAAATCACTATAGTTTTCACACTTTTGGAAATGTGTAAATAAGGAATATTTATTTGACCATATAACGTGTGTGTGTGTAAGTGTGTGCGTTTGTGCATGTGTGTGTGTGTCAGATGAAAATGTGGCAGCAGAGGAGCACAGAGAGAGACCAGTAGTAGTGATATGTGAACACTGCAGAGGGGACAGCGGCAGTAACACCATGAGGGTAACTCGGGGATTCACGGTTTCGGCTCTACCTGAGAGACGTGAATACAGGGAACGTGGTAGTAGACCTCATCAAAATCGTTTTAATCTATCAGATACATGTAAATAACAAGCTTAAATCAAGCTTTTCACTTTGTCATCTCCAAATACTTTGGTTTTACCATCCATTTCCACCCTTTATGTCTCTTTCAGTTCATCTGTATTTCAGATTTTATTGCACATTTGTATATTCATTTTGTAATCACATCACATCTATTCATTTCTTGATGATGATTAGGATGATGATGAGTAATTGGTTAATTGTGCTAGATAGTTCTTCACTTGTGGTCCTATGCAGCTCAGTTGGTACAGCATGGCACCAGGATAGTGGGTTTGGTTCCCGGGACAAACCGTATCTAACATGTATGCACACATGACAGTAAGGGACTGTAAAAAAAAGTATTGGGGGAGACGGGATGTCATTAAAAACTATAACAAATAAACATTTTCCCGTGACCCTGCCCTTTGCTTTACCCTCCCTGCGCGACTTCTGTTCTAACTCGCCCTGGTCAACTGTAAGTGCTGTTATTTTGTGAAGTGGAAACATCTAGGAGCAAAAACGTCTCAGCCACAAGGTGGTAGGCCACACAAGCTCACAGAACGGGACCGCAGAGTGCTGAAGCACGTAGCGTGTAAAAAACATTTGTCCTTGGTTGCAACACTCACTACCAAGTTCCAAACTACCTCTGGAAGCAACGTGAGCACAATAACTGTTTGTCGGGTTTCCRTGGCTGAGCAGCAGCACAYAATTCTAATATCACCATGCGCAATGCCAAGCGTTGACTGAAGTGGTGTAAAGCTCGGCGTGGAAACGCATTCTCTGGAGTGATGAATCAAGCTTCATCATCTGGCAGTCCAACGGACGAATCTGGGTTTAGCATATGCCAGGAGAATGCTAAAWGACCCAATGCATAGTGCSAACTGTAAAGTTTGGTGGAGGAGGAATAATGGTCTGGGGCTGTTTATCATGGTTCGGGCTAGGCCTCTTAGTTGCATTGAAGGGAAATCGTAAAGCTACAGCATACAANGGTGGAGGAGGAATAATGGTCTGGGGCTGTTTATCATGGTTCGGGCTAGGCCTCTTAGTTGCATTGAAGGGAAATCGTAAAGCTACAGCATACAACGACAATCTAGACGATTCTGTTCAACTTTGTGGCAACAGTTTGGGGAAGGCCCTTTCCTGCTTCAGTATGACAATGCCCCCGTGCAMAAATCTGTTAATGCAGTATGCGAATTGGAGTGTGTCCATGGTGTCTGGGATAATGGTGTTGATGTGAGCCATGACCAGCCTTTGAAAGCAATTCATGGCTACAAATGTGAGTGCTACAGAGCGATAGTGTTGATGGAATTTATATGAATGACTAGAATAGTCCACCCTGAAGCCGTCTAATCGTATGAGAATGAAATTGATTAGAATTATGTATGACCATAGTCTGTACAATATGTCTATAAACCTTATTTGAATAACACCCAGACTGTCTGAGCAAGATTCAGTGCCGACCTTGGCTGGGGCCACTGAGAGTACTTTCCAGCGTCTCCCTATCTTGAGGGAGATGATGGGGAGTAAGTCTCCCGGAATCCCCTAATCTTGTCGGCTGGGTAGCAGGACATTGTGTGAATGTGTGTGCGTATGTTAGTGTGAATGTGTGTGCGTATGTTTGTGTGAATGTGTGTGCGTGAGAAGCCAGTATAAAATGAATTGTTTTGTACCATAGAGCAGCACGCTCTCGTAAATACATTTTCTGACTATCGTAGCTGGGCCTCCGTCTGATTCATTTCAACCAGTTTCCTACAAATTCTGGGTTTCAGGCTGAGTAGTTAATTGAATTGGGTTTATGAACATGGAGAACATAATTCTGGTGACAGATAGTCATTTAGACAGGTTACCTTGGTGTTCTTGTAGGTATTACAGACTGGGTCAGGGAGAGATTGATCATGTCATTGAAGACACCTGCCAGCTAAATGGCTATTATTCAATGACAATCATGTTCTTGGAAACTGCATTTCATGGCCATGTATTTTAATTTGTTTAACACTTTGTTTGGTTACGACATGATTCCATGTGTTATTTCATAGTTTTGATGTCTTCACTATTACTCTACATTGTAGAAAATAGTATTAATAAAGAAAAACCCTTGAATGAGTAGGTGTGTCCAAACTTTTGATAGGTACTGTATATGTTTATGTATATATATGTATGTATATTATCTCCTCAACACTGAAGGGTTAATATATTGTGTAGAGTAACATTAATATAAATTCATCATCAAAGATACTTTTATTAATTTCTTCATGTA
>NC_036874.1:11503826-11520493 GCF_002910315.2 Salvelinus sp. IW2-2015 | reverse complement strand
AGGGAGTGAGGGGACAGGGGCCTGCAGCAGAGCAGAATCAAATGGGCAGTGGGTGGTCCCCTCCAGGCCACATTTACTGTTTCTGGACTTAGAGTGGGTTTGGAATGGATTTTCTGATGGAATAAAAAAAAATAACTGTTATAACATGAAGCAGTGCATTTAAATATAGCCAGTTTCAAACCTGCAACTTAAATGAAACATACACACACCAACACAAACTAGCATATTCTAATTGATGACTCTACTTTAACCGTAAACTTGTGACACGTTTTCTGGAAAACTATAACTCAGAGCATTGTCACATTCCAATTCTGAATGAAAAAGGAAGGTCCAGTTAGGTTTCACTGAAAAAAAGATAAGTCATTCAGGATTGTGTGCATTCCTTCGCTGCACAAAAAAAAAAATGTTCCCAGTTAGACTTCCCTTGAATTGGGGTGTTAAAGCAACTGTTCCTGGTGAGACTAGAATCAAGACACGTTTCCTCCTCGTCCATCCTTTCACTCCATATCCTTTACATGAAAGTGGTTGTGAAGGAAACGACTTCAAATCCCAGATCGCAGTTGTAAATGAGCAGAATTGCCACGACAAGATCCACTCAGAGCCTTTTATATGTCTGAGGGCATCAGAGCTCCAGTAAGTCCTAGCACAGAACACAAATACACACAACCAATTTAAATTAGACTGGGGGGGTAGGTGATTCAGCGTCATTTATCAAGCTTCGAACTAGTGGTGTTGTGTTGTTTTCCTACAAACCGTTAAAAGAATATGTTGGCTAGTATTTACGATGTGCAGAATGAATCTGGCTACATTTTGGGGGATGGGCAATGCTAGTAGACATGGATTGTATGAACTATCCTTTTAAAGGCCAGCGCAAACGTTTTATCTCAATATATCAAATTATTTCTGGAGGTAACAATAAGCATTTTATTTATTTATTTCTCAAGCAAGAATTGTGCTGTAGGACTGTCTGGGAGTGGGAAGGCACATAATGGTGCATTAACCACAGTGTGGCTCAATCCACGCTGAGCAGAGAGGATATGTAACCCTTAAAACTAAGTTATTGGCAGAGAGGTTTGAAACGCTCTTTGTATTTGTCTATTAACTTTACCCCCCTGGTGATGTCACTAGGCAAGACAAAACTCCACCCATGCACAACCTGCTGATTAGAAGGTGCCTGTATTTCAACCAGCCACTCTCGGGGATAATACACCGATCACATTATTACAGCGTTAGTATTTCATCAGCTGTGTATAAATATGATTCTAAACACAGGGAAAAACTGAGTGTTGACTGCGCTGGCTGTTAATAAGGGATCAGACACTAATCATGTTCATCCTCACAGTTCAGTATGCGTAGTAAAGTCTACCGGTGTATACTAACAGAAAAAATCATGATGGCAAGTAGAGGTTTACATCCAATCGGAGCGACAGGATTTGCCATGTGAATGATTTCTAAAATCGATAAAGAAAAAATGGTGCATTTTCCCACCAGTGGTGTGTTTCCACAAATATGACTTGTTGTGGATAAAAATCAGTGCATGATTAGCATAGTGCACACAAATGTCATTTTGCGTTAAATTTTTTATGTACCAAATCAAATCTAAAGTTCATAGTGGTTTCCATCGCATTTCAACTCATATTTCTTTATCTGCAGATTTTAATATTCACTGGAATATATCCCATCCGTCAATTGGATGGGAACCGAGCTACAGATAACCTATCAAGTCCGTAAATGGTAAAGGACAATGGGAGACGCAAGCAAAGCAGTTCATCAGACCCAGCGTTTCCACAGCGACACCTATGCAGCAGACCACCAATGAGGATGAGTCTTTCAGCTCCTTGTGATGGTTGCATGATTCTCTGTATCAGAAAGGGTCAGATGAGCTCAACCTGATATGAAACACTGACTGGACAGACAGACAGACATACACGTTCAAGTACAGAGGCAGCAGACACACTTGCATACATTGTCTTCATATTTTTAAACATAAAACCAACAGTGAAAATAACTTTAAATAAAGTTAAAACGACGATTCAGAACAATGTGTTGCATATTTTAGTTTGGTGAAGTTTGTCGATTAATAATCCAACTCTGACATGGACCCCCACATTGAGTGACAGTGTGGAGGATTTGCAGGAGACTCCGAATCGAGTCATAACTTCTCTCCTGAACTTTACCGCTTCACATGTCCACCATGGAGAGAAGATCTCCTGCACTGCGCTGTACAAACGACAAGCTGGCAAGAGTGATAAATCATCCAACACTTATCTGACAGTCGCTGTTCTTTGTAAGTTGATTCATGCATGGTAAGTTTGATTCATGTATGGTAAGTTAATTATTTCTATAGAATTTGACAACTTTCTGTGCACTCTCCCTCAGACTCTCCCAAGAACACCTCAGTGTCAGTCAGTCCCTCTGGTTCAGTGGCAGAGGGCAGCTCTGTGACTCTGACTTGCAGCAGCAATGCTAACCCAGCAGTGGGGCGCTACAACTGGTACAGAGTTATTGGAGAGCAGGTTTCAACAGTGGGGGCTAGCAGAATGCTAACTGTCCAGTTACCAGCAGACAACAGTTATTTCTACTGTGAAGCCATCAATGACCATGGAACCGAGAACTCATCTGCCATTCAACTAGATGGAATGTGTATGTACACAATGAAACCAAATATGAACAATAGTTTAAACTACAGACAGTATCATAACACACACTATATTGACTCTTGACATACAATATCTATTGTTTCTTTTCCCCAGCCCCTCCCAAGAACACCTCGGTGTCAGTCCTTACATCTGGTTCAGTAGGAGGGGTCAGCTCTTTGACTCTGACTTGCAGCAGCAATGCCAACCCASCAGTGAAGACCTACACCTGGTACAGAGTCAATGAGAGCAAGAGGGTCCCAATGGAGTCTAGATCTCCGTTTCTGGTTCTGCAGGATATCAGTGAGAGTGGACTGTTCTCCTGTGAAGCGCAAAATAGCTATGGCAAAGACAGGTCCAACATCTTTCTGTATTTTCACCATTGCCCCTCCACAACTACAGGTAGGCCTACTGCTGTAACAATGAAATTGTACTTAATTTCCATCATAGATTAAACAGATTGTTGTGTATAATTAAACAATTCAATTAATGAAGATGAAATTAATGTTACTTTAAGCAATTCTACAATTTAACGATTATGCTATTACCTGTATAAATTCATTACAAAGACTATTGGTAAACATTCAAAAAGTATAGAGAAAGTGGACTTGGCAACTAACAAAGTAACTCAAACATGTCTTGTAGCAGTAACATCAGTTCCATCCATAATCTGTGGAGTGGTCATTGTCCTGTGGATTCTAACAGTCATCTTCGGAGTCTATAAATATATCAGGTAAAATGGATTTACTGTAATTGCTAAGCAAGTAGAATCTTGTATTTCATTATTTCATGGACATTCTTCAGAAATAGTCTTTTATATAATCTTGGTTAACCCAGAACTAAAATCTAGCGTAATTTGGTCATTGGTAGTCTGTCAATGAGAGATTAATATATCCATATGGTAATATTTCACTTTCAATATTTCCGTTCTAATCTTTGTCTTCATCTCTATTCACTATCAGATTATCCAGAGGACTGAAGGTATGTCGGTAGCACTTTATCTCACAGTACAGAAAATACTTTGGAATTACCTAGAAATCACATAATAATACTTGGTCATTTCTTTTTGTTTGTACAAATTATGAAGACAGTACTAGGTAACTTATTGTAATTACCTGGAAATAACATGGTAATCGTCTTGTGTCTTCTTTTTATTGTGCTTTTGCTAATAAATACTGTATTATGTGTGAGGCACTTACTGTGTGACATGTCCCCATGTCTGCCAACAGGCAGTAGGTGACACATACGCCACACTACAGATCTCAAACGTGACCTCTACTTATGAGGTCATACAGGTGAGAGCACTCTTTAGGCTAGTACTAGTGATTTGCATGTCCAAAAAAGTCCCTGCAGTTTTATCACTTTTGGAATTGTGTATACAAGTAGCATTTATTTGACCACACATAACATGTATGTGTGTGTGTATGTGTGTGTGTGTGAAAGCGTGCATGTGTTTGGTGATGTGTGTTGTGTTGTGTGTGTGTGTGTGGTGTGTCAGAGGAAAGAGTGGTGGCAGCAGAGAAAGCACAGAGAGAGACCCATGTAGTAGTGATATGTGAACACTGCAGAGGGGAACAGCGCAGTAACACATGAGGGTAACTCTGGAATTCACGGTTTCGGCTTCTACCTGAGAGAGTGAATACAGGGAAACGTGGTAATAGACCTCATCAGAATCGTTTTAATCTATCAGATAGACATGGAAAATAACAAGCTTAAATTCAAAGCTTTTCACTTTGTATCTCCCAAATATTTGGTTTTACATCCATTTCCCACGCCTTTATGTCTCTTTCAGTTCCTTCTGTATTTCAGATTTTTATTGCACATTTGTATATTCATTTTGTAATCATATCCACATGTATGTCATTTCTTGAATGATTATTAAGGATGATGTGGTTTAAAAATTGGTTAATATGTATAGATAAGTTCTTTCAGCTTGTGGTCCTATGCAGCTTCAGTCTGGTACAGCATGGCACAGTGATGTGGGTTTGGTTCCCGGACAAAACAGGTAATGTAAAATGTAATGGCATGCAATGACAGTAAGGGACCTGTAAAAGAATTATTGGGGGAGACGGGATGTATTAAAAAACCAAAGAAATTATTTTCCACGTGACCCTGCCTTTGCTTTACCCTCCCCGCAATGAACTTCTGTTCTAACACGCCCCTGTCAACTGTAAGTGCTGTTATTATTTTGTGAAGTGGAAACATCTAGGAGCAACAACGGCTTTTCATCCCACAAGGTGGTAGGCCCACACAAGCTCACAGAAACGGGGACCGCAGAGTGCTAAGCACTAGCGTGTAAAAGTGTTTGTCCTGGTTGCAACACTCACTACCAGTTCAAAACTCCTCTGGAAGCAACGTGAGCCAATAAACTGTTTGTCGGGTTTCCATGGCTGAAGCAGCAAGCAGCACAATTCTTAATATCACCAATGCGCGCAATGGCCCAAGCGTTGACTGAAGTGGGTGTAAAGCTCGTGGTGGAAAACGCATTCTTCTGGAGTGATGAAATCAAAGCTTCATCATCTGGCAGTCCACGGACCGAATCTGGTTTAGCAATGCCAGGAGAATGCTAAAAGACCCAATGCATAGTGGAAACTGTAAAAGTTTGGTGGAGGGGAATATGGTCTGGGGCTGTTATCAATGGTTCGGGCTAGGCCTCTTAGTTGGCATTGAGGGAATGTAAAGCTACAGCCATACAATGACAATCTAGACGATTCTGTTACAACTTTGTACGCAACCAGTTTGGGGAAGGCCCCTTTCCTGCTTCCAGTTGACATGCCCCGTGCACAAATCGTTAATCGCAGTATTGCGAAATTGGAGTGTGGTCAATGGTGTCCTGGCCATGAACGGCTGTTGAATGTGCAGCTAATGAGACCAGCCCCTTGAAAGCATTTCAGACTACAATAGTGAGTGGCTACCAGGCGCGATAAGTGTTGAATTGGATTTGTGAGATATGAATGACTAGAAATAGGTCCACCCTCAAGCCCAGAAGCCGTCTAATCGTATGAAAACATGAAAATTGATTAGAATTTATGTATGATCATAGTCTGTACAATATGTCTATAACCTTATTTGAATAACAGACAGACTGTCCTGAGCAAGATTCCAGTGCCGACCCTTGGCTGCGGGACACTGAGACTACTTTCCAGCGTCTCCCTATCAACACTGAAGGGTTAATATATTGTGATTAGAGTAACAATTTACATAAATTCCATATCAAAGATACTTTTATTAATTCTTCATGTATTTCTCTCTTTCCCAAGCCCTTTGAATTGTAACGTTTATGATATCCACATAAAGTTTGCTTTACTTCTTCATTGAATGGTAGCCTCATTGAGTAAGTAACTATGGAAAGTAAACAAGTTATGCAACATATCAAACCGTGTCATTTCCTTCACCACAGATGTCTGAGCAGTTATTGCCCCATTAAACTGGAACTCGCTGTAAAAATAGACTTGAAAACTATATCATATACATTTGTGGATTTAAATCTCTGTATGAATTTCAAGTTGCTGATTCCTTTAAAATTACAATTAAAAATAAAAAGAGAAATAAAGAGAAATAT
Source organism: Salvelinus sp. IW2-2015 (assembly GCF_002910315.2). Classification (NCBI taxonomy): domain Eukaryota; kingdom Metazoa; phylum Chordata; class Actinopteri; order Salmoniformes; family Salmonidae; genus Salvelinus; species Salvelinus sp. IW2-2015. The sequence continues at coordinate 11,514,295 of NC_036874.1, read as the reverse complement.
TGGCAAGGGGCTTTCTGTGTAATTTACAGGTCACTGCATGTATTTCATCTGGAATCATAAGGATGTTGCCTCTTGTGAAGCTTGATATATTTCACTAGTAAATATGGATTAAAAAAGAAAATCTGAAAATCATTTGATACTACAGATGAAAGGCTAGCGCTTGTGGGTTGACACTTATTCAATGAAGGAAAATTCTGTGTCTCGCAAACAGCAGTGCCACTTCTTCTGAATGTCTGCAGTGAGCAGGCAGCTAGACAACAGACAGCACTTCAGGTGTCATTTATAAAGCCTGAATTGTGCATTGGTATTTGAACAGATGACCATTGTCGTGGAATACTGGTAAGAGGTCAAAGACACTATTTCTGTTTTTACTATTTCTGTTATGGTAATTCATGTGCACTGTCCCAATTTTGTAATGTGGAGAAGCATTTTTTAAAGTTTATGTACATGTGTCCCCACGTGTTGATATTTTGGGATGAGTTGGATTTGGGAACAACATTTCAGATATTGATAGCATCTATTTAAAATCGATTGTAGATATTGTCAAGTTCAACTAGGCTACTTTTCTTTAGTGGGTCAGGTGTAGGCTACATCTACATTTTCTTTAGTGGTCAGGTGTAGGCTACATCTACATTTTCTTTAGTGGGTCAGGTGTAGGCTACATCTACATTTTCTTTAGTGGTCAGGTGTAGGCTACATCTACATTTTCTTTAGTGGGTCAGGTGTAGGCTACATCTACATTTTCTTTAGTGGGTCAGGTGTAGGCTACATCTACATTTTCTTTAGTGGGTCAGGTGTAGGCTACATCTAACATTTTCTTTAGTGGGTCAGGTGTAGGCCTGCATCTACATTTGCACAAAATATCAACCTAATCAGCTCACAGCTCTTTACACATCATTAATTTGTATTGGTCGGTATTTTCAATGGAAATGAATCTACACCCAAAATATGAACCCGTTTGACTTTATTATGCTTCAATTTAGGTATTTATACTTACTCAGAATCAAACACAGCTTCATTGGCTTCAGGGTATAATGAAATAATGTATTTTTTTATTCTATATTTATGTGAGAAATATGTTCATGTTACTATGATTCAAATCTCATTATGATACAAATGTTTGTAATGTAGCCAACATGTCCAATAAAAAGCAAGAAAACTCACACTGTCTTGGTGAGAATAGGGTCAATGTTGTTTCAGTTCCCTACAATCAAAATCTGTGTGAATCATTCCATTAATGACAAATCAAAACTAAAATGTCAACATTTTGATGTGTTTAACTTTAATTAAAGTTATTTTCACTGTTGGTTTTATGTTTTAAAATATGAAGACAATGTAATGAAGTGTGTCTGCTGCCTCTGTACTGAACGTGTATGTCTGTCTGTTTCTGTCCAGACAGTGTTTCATATCAGGTGAGCTCATCTGACCCTTTCTGATACAGAGAATCATGCACATCACAGGAGCTGAAAGACTCATCCTCATTGGTGGTCTGCTGCAAGGTGGTCGCTGTGGGAAACACCTGGGTCTGATGAACTGCTTTCTTGCGTCTCCCATTGTACTTTACCATTTACGTTTGATAGGTTATCTGTAGCTCGGTTCCCATCCAATTGACGGGATGGGAATATTCAAGTGAATATTAAAAAATCTGCATAAAGAAAATATGAGTTGAAAATGCGATGGAAACACTATAAACTTTAGATTTTGATTTGGTACATAAAAATTTAAGCAAAAATGTACATTTTGTGTGCACTAGTCATCATGCACTGATTTTTCTATCCACAACAAGTCTATTGGTGGAAACACACCACTGGTGGGAAAATGCACATTTTTTCTTTATCGGATTTTAGAATATTCACATGAAAATCTGTCGCCGATTGGATGTAAACCTAGCTACTGCCATCATGATTTTTTTGTTGTTATACGGTATGACTTTACTCGCATATAAACTGTGGATGGAAACATGATTAGTGTTCTATCCTTATTAACAGCCCAGCGCAGTCAACACTCAGTTTTTCCCTGTGTTTAGAATCATATTTATACAACAGTGATGAAACTAACGCTGAAAAATGTGATCGGGGTTATTTCCCGAGAGTGGCTGGTTGAAATACAGGACCTTCTAATCAGCAGGTTGTGCATGGGTGGAGTTTTGTCTTGCCTAGTGACATCACCAGGGGGTAAATTTTTAAGTAGACCAAATACAAAGAGCGTTTCAAACCTCTCTGCCAATAACTTAGTTTTAAGGTTACATATCCCTTCTCTGCTCAGGTGGATTGAGCCACACTGTGGTTAATGCACCATTATGTGCCCTTCCCCACTCCCAGACAGTMCTAGCACAATTCTTGCTTGAGAAATAAATAAATAAAAATTGCTTTATTGTTACCCAGAAATAATTTGATATTGAGATAAAAACGTTTGCGCTGGGCCTTTAAAAGGATAGTTCATACAATCCATGTCTACTAGCATTGCTACATCCCCCCAAAATGCTAGCCAGATTATTCTGCACATCGCTAAATAACTAGCCAACATATTCTTTTACGGTTTGTAGGAAAAAACAACACCCTAGTGAAGTTGAAAATGACCTAACACCCAGTCTAATTTTTGGTTGTGTGTATTTCAGGTGTTCTGTGCCTAGACTTTGCAGCTCTGATGCCTCAGAATATAAAGGCTCTGAGTGGATCTTGTGTGGCAATTCCCTGCTCATTTACACTGCGATCTGGATTTGAGTCGTTCCTCACAACTTCATGTAAAGGAATATGGAGGAAAGGATGGASAGGAGGAAWCGTGTTTGATTCTAGTCTCACAGGAACAGGCTTTAACACCATTCAAGGGAATCTAACTGGGAACTTGCAGCAGAAGGAATGCACCACAATCCTGAATGACTTATCTTCTTTCAATGACTACTTTTCATTCAGAATTGAATGTGACAATGCTCTGAGTTATAGTTTTCCAGAACGTGTCACAATTTACGTAAAAGGTAGAGTATCATTAGAATATGCTAGTTTTGTGTTGTGTGTGTAGTGTTCATTTAAGTTGCAGGTTTGAACTGGCTATATTTAATGCACTGCTCATGTTATAAAAGTAATTTTTTTTATTCCCTCAGAAAATCCATCCAAACCCACTCTAAGTCCAGAAACAGTAAATGTGATGGAGGGGACCACAGTGAATTTGATCTGCTCTGCTGCAGCCCCCTGTCCCTCACTCCCTCCAACTCTGACATGGACCCCCACATTGAGTGACAGTGTGGAGGATTTGCAGGAGACTCCGAATCGAGTCATAACTTCTCTCCTGAACTTTACCGCTTCACATGTCCACCATGGAGAGAAKATCTCCTGCACTGCGCTGTACAAACGACAAGCTGGCAAGAGTGATAAATCATCCAAAACTTATCTGACAGTCGCTGTTCTTTGTAAGTTGATTCATGCATGGTAAGTTTGATTCATGTATGGTAAGTTAATTATTTCTATAGAATTTGACAACTTTCTGTGCACTCTCCCTCAGACTCTCCCAAGAACACCACAGTGTCAGTCAGTCCCTCTAGCTCAGTGGCAGAGGGCAGCTCTGTGACTCTGACTTGCAGCAGCAATGCCAACCCAGCAGTGAAGAACTACACCTGGTACAGAGTTCAGGGAAGTGAGAAGGACATTGTCGGGTCTGATAAGGACCTCAACATCTTCAATGTGACCAGGCTTTCAAATGAACAGTACAACTGTGAGGCTCAGAATGTCCATGGACTGCAGACCTCTGAAGCCATCAGTATCGATGTAACGTGTATGTACTGTATGGTATTTATTCTACTGATTATGAATCACAATCACTCATTAATCTGAATGAACTATTAAGAATAATCGTTTCCTCCCTGTCTGTTCGCTGTAGTTGCTTCAGAGATCCTGAACACCTCTCACTGCATCAGGATTTCAGATACATCTCAGATCAGATGTTTCTGTGATAGCTATGGAAACCCTGCTCCCACACTGGTGTGGCAACTGGCTGGAGAGTCTGTCAATCACTCCACTAACACCATCATCAGGGAGGAACCAATCGGCCGAGCCGTCCTGAGGAGCTCCCTCACCATCCACCAATCACAGGAAGAGGAAATACCCAGTCTGGTCTGCCTCAGCTCCAACTTTGATGTTTTTGACAGCTTCTCATTTGACTTAACATCAATGAAAACATATGAAGGTACAGGTAGGAGACATTTGTCCTGCTCTACACCAGAATTAGTTCCTAACAGTTCCCCGGTCCCACTAACCATTCAAGAGCTTGGWACAATAAGGTTCTATCTTTGTTTTTGTCMAAATGTAATTATTGAYATAGCCTTGTTCTGTTTAATGTTCTCTACGTATATAGTAAAAAATACCTCTATTCATGTTCAAAAGAATACAAAATAAAAATGTCTGACACAATTCAAACCAATGACGGTTCGGAACTTTAAAGCCAATTATCTCAGAATCATCTTTTTGAAACAAGAACCTTATAGTCCCAAGCTCTCACATTGCCAAATAAGAAGGATTTTTAGTACAAAGAAGGAATTGTGGCGCTTGTTTTACACCTCATTTGTTTGCGATATGTTGTGATTGCACAGGTTTCCATCTTCTCTCTCTGTTGATYGGGGCTGGTGTGGGGGCAGGAGTGATGATGCTCCTATGCATCCCACTGCTTCTCATCTGCAAGTAAGTGACTGACACAGGGGCTGGACTGGTATTTGACGCCATTATCTTAACATCTCTGTTGTTTTKCTCTCAGGCATAGGAGAGCCAGGCAGTCACCAAACAAAAGACAGAAGGACACAGCAGAGTTCATAGTGACTGATGAGGTAAGTAACTACACTGACATTCCGACATTGCACATGTGTATGTGCTTACAGTCTAACAATGTGGAAAGGCGTTGATATACATCTCACAGAAGAGCGTGCATGAACACCCTATTACACATCCTAGATGGCGCACAYATTTCAGCACTGGTATTTTTGTTGCAGTGAAAGATAAGAGGTAGCTTGGCTGTGAAAATGCAAAAATCAACCGTGTGCATGAAGAGGAACTYAAGTCAGTTTAGGCTGCGGTGGTACATTACTGTAATCAAKTCTTTTGCAACCATATTGTCTGGATCTCATGTTAAACAACWAGCTAAYAACTAGCCCTTTCCTATCCAGTGGTTGACTTGCTCATATGATTGTTTTGCATTGTTTTGTGTGGACACCAGGAAGTTACAGCTAATAGGAGTCCACATAAAAAAACTTGGCCAATAAACATATAAACCCCTCTAATGTGATGCTTACCCCTCAGTCCCTCTTTCAGGAGGAGGACAATGTCTATGCCAATAAAGCCATGCTGGAYGAGGCCCTCTGGCCCAACAGGACAGTGGACAGGGAAATTGACGACACAGACCTCCTCCACTACGTCAACTTGAACTTMTCCAAACTCCAGGCCAAGGTGGCCGAGCGGGGGGAGGGGGAGGGAGAGATCAGGGGAGTCGCCTCCAAAACGACAGAGTACGCAGTGATCCGCCTGCACTCCACAGGTAGTATCGAGGGAGGGGCTGAGAAGAAGGAGGCCAATCCTGCTCTGGAGCAGGGGGATCACGCTGAAGACCATGGAGCTAAAGTCTTGGAAAAATCCCAGGCAGGGCACGAGAGTGACGGGGAAGAAGAAGTTGCAAAGGATTCTGCGCTGCCTGAGCTACAGGGCGTGACTAATWCTGCCCTCAGTGTCCAGGAGTCTCCAGAGGCCCCACTGGGAGAATCTGAGCAGCACAACACAGCAGAAACCGCTGTGGATGAGGTGACACTGCTTTCTGAGCCGAAAGATTCCTCTAATGGTGAAGAGGAGGAAATGTATGGGAACATATGTCGTGGTCAGGTCATATCTGAAGCAAATTATGGATAACCTGAGTTAGATAGGAGGAAGAGTAGGAGAGTGCACAGTAAGCTGCTGTATAGAGGGAGGAAAGCTTAAATTCCAAATCACATCAAATCAAATTTTATTTGTCACATACACATGGTTAGCAGATGTTAATGCGAGTGTAGCGAAATGCTTGTGCTTCTAGTTCTGACAATGCAGTAATAACCAACGAGTAATCTAACCTAACAATTCCACACCTACTACCTTATACACACAAGTGTAAAGGGATAAAGAATATGTACATAAAGATATATGAATGAGTGATGGTACAGAACGGCATAGCAAGATGCAATAGATGGTATAGAGTACAGTATATACATATGCATGAGTAATGTAGGGTATATAAACATAAAGTGGCATAGTTTAAAGTTGCTAGTGATACATGTATTACATAAAGATGGCAAGATGCAGTAGATATAGAGTACAGTATATACATATGAGATGAGTAATGTAGGGTATGTAAACATTATATTAAGTGGCATTGTTTAAAGTGGCTAGTGATATATTTTTACATACATTTCCATCAATTCCCATTATTAAAGTGGCTGGAGTTGAGTCAGTATGTTGGCAGCAGCCACTAAATGTTAGTGGTGGCTGTTAACAGCTGATGCCTTGAGATAGAAGCTGTTTTTCAGTCTCTCGGCCCCTGCTTTGATGCACCTGTACTGACCTCGCCTTCTGGATGATAGCGGGGTGAACAGGGCAGTGGCTCGGGTGGTTGTTGTCCTTGTGATCTTTATGGCCTTCCTGTGACATCGGGTGGTGTAGGTGTCCTGGAGGGCAGGTAGTTGCCCCGGTGATGCATTGTGCAGACCTCACTACCCTCTGGAGAGCCTTACGGTTGTGGGCGGAGCAGTTGCCGTACCAGGCGGTGATACAGCCCGACAGGATACTCTCGATTGTGCATCTGTAGTAGTTTGTGTGCTTTTGGTGACAAGCCAAATTTCTTCAGCCTCCTGAAGTTGAAGAGGCGCTGCTGCGCCTTCTTCACAACGCTGTCTGTGTGGTGGACCAATTCAGTTTGTCCGTGATGTGTACGCCGAGGAACTTAAAACTTACTACCCTCTCCACTACTGTCCCGTTGATGTGGATAGGGGGGTGCTCCCTCTGCTTTTTCCTGAAGTCCACAATCATCTCCTTTGTTTTGTTGACATTGAGTGTGAGGTTATTTTCCTGACACCACACTCCGAGGGCCCTCACCTCCTCCCTGTAGGCCGTCTCGTCGTTGTTGGTAATCAAGCCTACCACTGTAGTGTCGGCCGCAAACTTGATGATTGAGTTGGAGGCGTGCATGGCCACGCAGTCGTGGGTGAACAGGGAGTACAGGAGAGGGCTCAGAACGCACCCTTGTGGGGCCCAGTGTTGAGGATCAGTGGGGTGGAGATGTTGTTACCTACCCTCACCACCTGGGGGCGGCCCGTCAGGAAGTCCAGTACCCAGTTGCACAGGGCGGGGTCGAGGGTTGATGACGAGTTTGGAGGGTACCATGGTGTTAAATGCTGAGCTGTAGCGATGAACAGCATTCTCACATAGGTATTCCTCTTGTCCAGATGGGTTAGGACAGTGTGCAGTGTGGTTGCGATTGCGTCGTCTGTGGACCTATTGGGTCGGAAGCAAATTGGAGTGGGTCTAGGGTGTCAGGTGGGGTGGAGGTGATATGGTCCTTGACTAGTTCTCAAAGCACTTCAGATGACGGAAGTGAGTGCTGTGGGGCGGTAGTCGTTTAGCTCAGTTACCTTAGCTTTCTTGGGAACAGGAACAATGGAGGCCCTCTTGAAGGATGTGGGAACAGCAGACTGGGATGAGGATTGATTGAATATGTCCGTAAACACACCAGCCAGCTGGTCTGCGCATGCTCTGAGGACGGGCTAGGAATGCCGTCTGGGCCTGCAGCCTTGCAAGGGTTAACACGTTTAAATGTTTTACTCACCTCGGCTGCAGTGAAGGAGAGCCCGCAGGTTTTGGTAGCGGGCCGTGTCAGTGGCACTGTATTGTCCTCAAAGCGAGCAAAAAAGTTATTTAGTTTGTCTGGGAGCAAGACATCCTGGCCGCGACGGGGTTGGTTTTCTTTTTGTAATCCGTGATTGACTGTAGACCCTGCCACATACCTCTTGTGTCTGAGCTGTTGAATTGCGACTCTACTTTGTCTCTATACTGGCACTTAGCTTGTTTGATTGCCTTGCGGAGGGAATAGCTCCACTGCTTGTATTCGGTCATGTTCCGGTCACCTTGCCCTGGTTAAAAGCAGTGTTTTGCGCTTTCAGTTTCATGCGAATGCTGCATCAATCCACGGTTTCTGGTTTGGGAATGTTTTAATCTTTGCTGTGGGTATTACGTCGCTGATGCACTTTCAATGAATTCGCTCACGAATCAGCGTATTTGTCAATGTTGTTGTTGGATGCAATGCGGAACATATCCCAATCCACGTGATCGAAGCAGTCTTGAAGCGTGGAATCAGATTGGTCGGACCAGCGTTGAACAGACCTGAGCGCGGGAACTTCTTGTTTTAGTTTCTGTTTGCAGGCTGGAAGCAACAAAACGTAGTCGTGGTCAGCTTTTCCGAAAGGAGGGCGGGGGGCCTTATATGCATCGCGGAAGTTAGAATAACAATTATCTAGGGTTTTACCAGCCCTGGTAGCACAATCGATATGCTGATAGAATTTAGGGAGTTTTGTTTTCAGATTAGCCTTGTATATCCCCAGCTACGATGAATGCAGCCTCATGGTGTGTGTGTTCCAGTTTACAGAGTCAGATAATGTTCGTTCAGGGCCATCGATGTGTCTGCTTGGGGGGAATATATACGGCTGTGATTATAATCGAAGAGAATTCCCTTGGTAGATAATGCGGTCGACATTTGGTTGTGAGGAGTTCTAAGTCAGGTGAACAGAATGACTGAGTTCCTGTATGTTGTTATGATCACATCACTTCTCGTTAATCATAAGGCATACCCCCCGCACCTCTTCTTACCAGAAAGATGTTTGTTTCTGTCGGCGCGATGCGTGAAGAAACCAGCTGGCTGCACCGACTCCGTTAGCGTCTCTCGAGTGAGCCATGTTTCCGTGAAGCAAAGAACGTTACAGTCTCTGATGTCTCTCTGGAATGCTACCCTTGCTCGAATTTCATCAACCTTGTTGTCAAGAGACTGGACATTGGCGAGTAGTATGCTAGGGAGTGGAGCGCGGTGTGCCCTTCTCCGGAGCCTGACCAGAAGACCGCTTCGTTTGCCCCTTTTACGGCGTCGTTGTTTAGGGTCGCCGGCTGGGATCTAATCCATTGTACTGGGTGGAAGGCAAAACACAGGTCCGCTTCGGGAGAGTCATATTCCTGGTCGTAATGATAGTGGGTTGACGTTGCTCTTATATTCAGTAGTTCCTCCCGACTGTATGTAATGAAACCTAAGATTACCTGGGGTACCAATGTAAGAAATAACACGTAAAAAAACAAAATACTGCATAGTTTCCTAGGAACGCGAAGCGAGGCGGCCATCTCTGTCGGCGCCGGAAGTAGAAGCAGATAAATGCAGATAAGGTTGTGAAAAATCACCCATAATGCACTGCAGAGACATCCTCGTCACCTTCCAAACTAGAACCAATATGTCCACCTTTTTTTTAACACCAGTTATTCTACAGTGTCTGTTCATCAGTTGGATTTTCATCTCTATATATACAATATATACAAAAGTCTGTGGACACACCTTCAAATTAGTGGATTCGGCTATTTCGGCTTAAAATTAAATCCAATAAGGAAATACATTAKATTTTGTCCTGCTGATCTACACAACCAACTCCACATTTTCAAAGTGAAAGAACAATTATATATATTTTTTTCCAATTGAATAAAACAAAAAAACAAAGATCTTGCGTATGTCTTCACACCCTAGAGGTAATACTTGGTGGAAGCACCTTTGGCCKCCATTATAGCTGTGAATCATTTTGAATAAGATTCTACTAACTTTGCACAACTCTTAGGCTAACACATACCCATTGTTTTTGTCCAAATAGCTCAAGCTCAGTAAATTTGGTTTGGGAGTCATTGATGGACAGCAATATTCAAACATTCTCTAATTGTCAAGCAGATTTAAGTCGGCACAAGCCACAATACTTGAAAATACAGAGGGTTTCACTCTGTGTTGTGTAGTTCTGGATTTGGCCTGTGGTTTTTAATTTAGGCCAGAAAAATGTATTTGCCGTGTTGTCTTGCAGTATTACTTAACAGCCTTGTTGCAAACAGAATGGATGATTTGAAGGTGATTTTTTTTAACACAGGCTTCCTCCTTTTCACTTTTCTATACAGGCTAGTAATGTGGAGTGAATGCAATGTTGTTGATCCTCCTGTTTGTGGTGGAAACATTGTGTTATTGGTGTGCTTGACCTCGGCAGGGATTGGAGAGTTTGTCAGGATCATAATAAATATGAAAGGAGCAAAGCCCAGATAAACAGTTAGAAACCCTCAGTCTTCTGAATACCAAACACTGGGATAGAGTTGTAGTTTTCAGCGAGTCAATTGCACACATTTTAATCTCAAAGRCACACAAGAATGGCTTTCCAATAGCTGTTGACTGCTTCTGAATGG
>NC_036874.1:11494166-11502131 GCF_002910315.2 Salvelinus sp. IW2-2015 | reverse complement strand
CTTTTCCAACAGTCTTGAAGGCGTTCCCACATATGCTGAGCTCTTGTTGGCTGCTTTTTCTTCACTCTGCGGTCCAACTCATCCCAAACCATCTCAATTGGGTTGAGGTCGGGTGATTGTGGAGGCCAGGTCATCTGATGCAGCACTCCATCRCTCTCCTTCTTGGTCAAATAGCTCTTACACAGCCTGGAGGTGTGTTTCGGGTCATTGACATGTTGAAAAACAAATGATAGTCCCACKAAGCACAAACCAGATGGGACAGTGTATCGCTGCAGAATGCTGTGGTAGCCATGCTGGTTAAGCGTGCCTTGAATTCTAAATAAATCAGGGACAGTGTCACCAGCAAAGCACCCCCACACCATAACACCTCCTCCCCCATACGTCACGGATTGGAACCACACATGCGGAGATAATCCGTTCACCTACTCTGCATCTCACAAAGACATCAGTTGGAAACAAAAATCACAAATTTGGACTCATCAGACCAAAGGATAGATTTCCACCGGTCTAATGTGCATTGCTCATGTTTCTTGGCCCAAGCAAGTCTCTTCTTATTATTGGTGTCCTTTAGTAGTGGTTTCTTTGCAGCAATTCGACCATGAAGGCCTGATTCATGCAGTCTCCTCTAAACACTTGATGTTGAGATGTGCCTGTTACTTGAACTCTGTGAGGCATTTATTTGGGCTGCAATGTGAAGTGCAGTTAACTCTAATAAACTTATCCTCTGCAGCAGAGGTAACTCTGGGTCTTCCTTTCCTGTGGCGTGTCCTCATGAGAGCCAGTTTCATCATAGTGCATGATGGTTTTTGCGACATCATTTGAAGAAACTTTCAAAGTTCTTGAAATGTTCCAGATTAAATTACCTTCATGTCTTAAATTAATGATGGACTGCCATTTCTTTTTGCTTATTTGAGCTGTTCTTGACATAATATGGACTTGGTATTTTACCAAATAGGGCTATCTTCTGTATACCACCCCTACCTTGTCACAACATAACYGATTGGCTCAAACGCATTAAGAAGGAAATAAATTCCACAAATKAACTTTTAACAAAGCACACCTGTTAATTGAAATGCATTCCAGGTGACTATCTCATGAAACTGGTTGAGAGAATGCCAAGAGTGTGCAAAACTGTMATCAAGGCAAAGGGTGGYTACTTTGAATMATCTCAAATATWACATACATTTTTATTTRTTTAACACTTTTTTAGTTACTCCATGATTCCATATTTGTTATTTCAGAAAGTTGATGTCTTCACTATTATTCTACAATGTAGAAAATAGTWAAAATAAAGAAAAACCATTAAATGAGTAGGTGTGTCCAAACTTTTGACTGGTACTGTAGTTGTGATACAAATATTTACAAACAAACCTTAATACTTTTTTTGGACTATGAATGAAACTTCCTCTTATATTTTAACATCAGAGTACTGGGTTGTGTAGTCTTCTTCATCTGAGCTGCTGCTGTGGCCTGTCCTGCGGTGGCGAGGGTCAGAACTACAGACTGTCTGGTGTCCTGGCTTTGCTCTGAACATGACCTCAGAGTAGCTGATCTCCACGTCCTCCTCACTGCTCCCTGTCTCCGTGTCCATGTTTGGCTCGATGGGGGGCTTCGAAACACACACTTCCTTAATGTTCTCGTAGTCATTGCACTTATTAGTCTGAATATAGAAAGAGATTCATACAAATGAAGCAGCTCGAATGTTGCTATTTTGTAAATCTGGASAATATTAATTGTCTTGGGCAGKCATATTTTTTTCTAAATTATTCTTATCAAATCTCTTAAAGCTGTACGAGTTCATTTGCCTTTTCCAAACTATCAAGTGCTAACATCAAGGTCCAGTAAAACACCTTAAGTCCTTTTCCAATTTTCTTTGCGGTTGTGATACCCCCTTCTGCTACTGCTGGACTGTCCTTCTAAATGTCCTCTTGCTACAAACGTCCTTCTAAATGTCCTCTGCTTTTTTCCCATCAGTATTTCTCCTACTACACATTTTCTATGATGTAAGATGCACCACAAATAGATTTACATAATTTACAGGATCTCTGTGTACTCTTACCTCAATATCCTGTTTCAGTAACAGCGGAGTTTTGGTTTGTTAGTAGATTTGCAACAAAGTGATTATGACACGTCACTTCAAAGTTTCCATTCACAATTTTTAGTTTAACTTTATATTCAGTCCAACGGATATCATGTGTGTTACATAGTTGCAGAGTAACCATACAAATAATTCAATTGAAGCAGTATTTGACTAGCTTCCTTTAAATTCACTCATTATTATATGCAGSCCTATCTTAGATGCAGTTACAGWGTAAAGCTGAATAATGACATTCTGGTGATCAATGAAGTTAYAGTGTAACKTCATGGCATAAGGGCCAATGTGTGWKGTTGCCCATTGTTTTGGTTTACACATTTGTTATTACGGTTGACTGACCTTTTCCTTCAGCTTTGGCTTGCCAACCTTAGCATAGACGTCAYCCTCTCTCGCTTGGTCTCTAGGACCCAAGCTACCCCTGGAAGACAAGTTGTGTCATTGTATGCGTTTGACTCATATTTGTTGTCTCATCAGGTTATTTCCCTACGTACGTGTTGGTCGACTACTACAGTCATTTTCACATTAGTGGTTTCAATACATTACTACATTATGGTAGGATMATATCAATTTATGATGTATTTGAGGTCATTTGTATGTTTTCCCACATCATATGCATTCACCTTTTGGAAGGACTGAAGAATGCTCTCTATTGTACTGTAGTTCGGTGTTGATTTTAGGACACCCTCAGCCTCAAAGGGTTAGGCTGGAGCCTGGGGGTGCCCTAAAATGGACACCATACTGTCAATGTGAAGTGATTTGTTTTTTATTACAATAATYTTTTGGTACTTTTTACCCGTTTTTCGTGATATCCAATTGGTAGTTACAGTCTTGTCCAATTGCTGCAACTACCGTACGGACTCGGGAGAGGCGAAGATTGAGAGCCATGCATCCTCCAAGCCACACTGCTTCTTGACACACTGCTCACTTAACCCGGAAGCCAGCCACACCAATGTGTCAGAGGAAACAACRTACARCTGGAGACCGAAGTCAGCATGCATGCGCCCAGCAGTTACAAGGTGTCGCTAGATGGGACAAGGRCATCCCGGCCGGCCAAACCCTGCCCTAACCCGGACAATGCTGGGCCAATTGTGCGCCACCTCATGGGTCTCACAGTCCCAGCCTGCTGCAACACAGCCCGGGATCGAACCCGGGTCTATAGTGACTGCGATGCAGTGCTTTAGACCGCTGCCCTACTCGGGAGGCCAATGTGATGGGTTTTAATTTGAACCTATCCTGGTTTCATCTGCCTTCCCCACATTCTCAGAAAAATGTTCAATCTTACATCTCCTGGCCCCTGAATTGCAGCGAGGCATAGTTGACTTCAGGTTCCTGCGTTTGTCCAGTGTGTTCATCTTTGTTTCTGATTGGATGGCTTGGTGAAAGACCCTGAATAAATGAGATGGTATGCATTAAAAAGAATGTCAAGAATTGAAATAGTTAATTCATCCCTTCATTCATAACTGTACAATATATATGCTACTTATTTGTTTATATTTAACTAGGCAAGTTAGTTAAGAACACATTTTTATTTACAATGACAGCCTAGGAACAGTGGATTAACTGCTTTGCTCACAGTCAGAAAAACTGATTTTTACCTTGTCAGCTTGGGGTTTTGATCTAGCAACCTTTCGGTTACTGGCCCAAYGCTCTAACTACTAGGCTACCTGCCACTACGCTCAGTCATTCTTGMCRTACTGAATACTGAATGATTGTAACAGTCATTGGTTGAGTAAACTGTAGAGTTACAGTATACACAGCAAATAAAGGCCTCTTTCGTCCATATTTCACCCCTTCAACAACATTGTTCGATTTCTCTCACCTGCTTTCCACCTGGTACCTTCAGAACACTGTATGCAGTGTATATGKCAGAGGTCGACCTTTAAAGAAAAAACAAACTAATTGAATCACTCTGACAAGTAGACACAGGTCTATATCTTCCKTTAGATGTTCAAACTGAGACAGAAAGTAGTGGTGATCCACAGTAACTTGTATAATGGAATCCCATTGTGAGTGAGGGAGGCCTGCTAAATTGACTCATTGAGATTTCCGTATGTCTGCCCATCCAGATGTGTGTGTCTGTGTGTGTGTGTGTGTGTGTGCATGCAAACGTGGGTGCTTATGTGTGTTTGTCTACAGTGGGATCTTGTCTGTGTGAGACCATGTCTGATGCTCTTACGTGCTGTTTGGACACAACGTCCTGCTGGGATGGGGATGCTGCGGTTGGGGCAGAGGCTCTGGGTGGTACGGGCCGTCTGGCCACAGCTGATCTCTGCTGCTCCCCGGGGGGTCTGATGCCGCTGCACCCCCTTCACTCACCAGGTTCTCACTTGTTCCATTACGCCAGCCCTGACGGTGACACACACACACATGTACAATTAACTAGGGGTTTTCACAAAATGAACTACAGAATAAATAGAAGAGAATAATGCAGTATTTGTGAAATGCAACAGTACCAGAAAACCAAAGTGAACACAACATGGCAGTTTATTTGATGTCCCCTGCTGGATCGATTTGATTCTCTTGTGTCTGAAAAACGCAAAACAAAAAGTGGATATTTCACACAAACAGTGTTGTGGTGAGTTTCCAGTCATTGCTAACTGTAGTCAATACGTATGTTTAAGAAATATATGTATTTTCTAAATAAGAGGAGTGAAGTGAGTGTTGACGGAGGACTCACCTGTAGACCAGAAAGATGAGTAAAAGAAGAAGCGGAACACAGCAGAAAGGAAGGACGAGAGAGAGGACATGGAAGACACTTCCTGTGATGAGAGAAGAGAGGGAGGAGAAACGATAAAGAGAAATGGATCAATATTGGACCATTCAGACTCTGGCTACAGTCTTTGGCATTTTGTGTGGAACTGTGACTTTAAATGCCAATGCCACCTATGTGTTGTTACATACTCTCTTACTGTATGCATACAATACATTTCGCATCTTGAAGGAGGGTTTTTAAGGCCTGTATCACCATTGATTCATACATTTAGGTAGCATATCAGGGGGAGAATGAAATATGCAACACTCTTAGAAAGAAAGGTTSTATCTAGAACCTTAAAGGGTTCTTYGGSTGTCCTCATCGTAGAAGCCTTTGAAGAACCCTATTTGGTTCTAGGTAGAAACCTTCTCAACAGAGGGTTCTACCTGGAACCAAAAAGGGTTCTATCTGGAAMCAAAAAGGGTTCTATCTGGAACCAAAAAGGGCTATCTTATGGGGATAGCCGAAAACCTCTTTTGGAACCCTTTTTTTCTAAGAGTGTAGGCATCAGATGAATATCAAAAGTGAGATAGAAATACTGAGGTAAAAATGTTAGTCAGAATAAGTCACACTTCTGTACTCTATTGATTTTCCAAAGTGGCTGTCAGTCACTATGCACTCACGGTTGAGAAACAGCTCGACTCTTCCAGATTCTTTCCCCCCCATGTCATTGATGGCGACACAGTAGTACGYCCCGGGCTTGTCTGGGTGAACAGTGATGTTCTGGTGATTGATAATGAAATGCTCCCTTTCCTCGACCACCCTGTACCACTTGTAGCTGACAAAGGGGTAACTGTGACTGTGGCAGGTCAGTGCCACAGGGCTCCCTCCATCACTCTGCCACCTATTGGTCATGTTGTGAATGACCTCTGTGAGCTTTGGAGCATCTGTGATGGAAGATAATGGAAGAAAACGATTCTTATACATTTGAATAGAAATATGCATTTGCATTTTCCTCGTGTTGAATTGTCTTTAGTTATAGTATTATAAGAATATAAGTTCAAGCTCTACACAAATTACCACTTAAGTCTTTATTCCAGAAAGTTATAGAGGACCTGAACCCATTTGAAAGGATGACTCTGATCCCAAATGCAGATCTGAGAGGATTGCAGTAAGCAGTATGGTTCATCTCCCTCCATCTTGCCCTCTGATAGGCCAGGTGGAATTATCACCTTATTAATAACATCTATTCATTCCTCTCAGATCTACATAGGGTGTATATTCTATGGGTAGTTGTCATAAAGCAGCGACAGATATGTACTCACACTTGACTTTAATGTGAACCTCTTGGGATTTCCCAGTTCCTAAGGGGTTCTGGGCAGTGCACCAGTACAGTCCACTATGGGATGGGGTTGTGGACATCACCGTCAACTTCTGGACCAGCCCCACTATCCTGGTCTCTCCTGCGATGATCCGGAGCCAGGTGTAGTTGGTGGCACGGGGGTTGGAACGAGTCGTGCAGGTAAGAACCAGCTGGCTGTTTTCAGTCACGACCGTGTCAGGGTGAGCAGAGGCCGTCACATTTTTGGGGCTGTCTGTAGGTGTCATAGCAGAGAAAGCATCATGGAAAATGTTTATCTTGGAAATCAAATATGTTTGACTATTTCATCATCATAATAATAGAAGGATGATGATGGTGATGATGGTGACGATGCGTTGTACTCACATGTAATCTCCAGCTCCTCCTCTGTGCTGTTCTTCCCCTCAGAGTTCTGCGCTCTACAGGTGTAAACCCCTCCTTGCAGTAATGTAACATTAAAAGAACCCCAGACAACATTGGTAGAATGTTGGAGGAACCCAAGAACTGGTTGAGGCTGCATTTGAAGAAGGGAGCTAGACATAGGTGAGACAGAGGGACGKGGAGTCCATGTCAGAGTGAGCTGAGAGTCTGGGAAACTCTGCACAGTGCAGTTGATACGAACCAGGTGGCCCTCCTGGGCCGTACGCACCATCGAAAGCACTGGTTTGGTTGGGCCATCTGTGGAGAGGAGGAKAGCTTTGAAAAAAACATCTATTCAAATTTTGAATTGTACCTATTCAAATGTTTGTCAGAGAGGACTGTAGATACAACATACACATTTCAAATATGAACACAAACATGAACACAGAGGCTGCCATGTGTAAAACGTCATCATGAATAAGCTAACCAAAATATCTTCTATGACATCTATTAATCTATTAGCTGTTCTTTTTGAAAGGGGAAATGGGCTCAGCAGTGCTCAGATACCGAGTAAGAGGAGGCTACGATATGAGATCTGGATGCATTTATACAATAAGAACAGATTTTACAGCTACTCACATAGAACACGGAAGCATGACATGCTGCTGTTCTGTCCCGTGCCGATGTCATTGGTGGCCCTACACATGTAACACCCCTCGTCTGTTACGCCCACCCTAACCCAGGATAGGGCCTGTGTGTGGTCTGTGAGGGAGCGTAGTCTCTGTGGTAATACTCCACTACGATGGTACCAGGTGTAGACACCGGGGGCAGGATGGGCATCAGCCTCACAGGTGAGATATAGCTGAGAGCCTGCCTTCACCTGGTTGCCGTGGTAACCTCCGCTTTGGGTGATTTGAGTGCCTCTTGGAACATCTGCAAAAGATAACGGATACAATATATATACATATACATATATATATATATATATATATATATATACACTGCTCAAAAAAATAAAGGGAACACTTAAACAACACAATGTAACTCCAAGTCAATCACACTTCTGTGAAATCAAACTGTCCAATTAGGAAGCAACACTGATTGACAATAAATTTCACATGCTGTTGTGCAAATGGAATAGACAAAAGGTGGAAATTATAGGCAATTAGAGTCATTTTGCAGGGCTCTGGCAGTGCCACCTCCTTGCACAAAGGCGGAGGTAGCGGTCCTGCTGCTGGTTGTTGCCCTCCTACGGCCTCCTCCACGTCTCCTGATGTACGTGCCTGTCTCCTGGTAGCGCCTCCATGCTCTGGACACTACGCTGACAGACACAGCAAACCTTTTTGCCACAGCTCGCATTGATGTGCCATCCTGGATGAACTGCACTACCTGAGCCACTTGTGTGGGTTGTAGACTCCGTCTCATGCTACCCACTAGAGTGAGAGCACCGCCAGCATT
>NC_036874.1:11424924-11492845 GCF_002910315.2 Salvelinus sp. IW2-2015 | reverse complement strand
CAAAAGTGACCAAAACATCAGCCAGGAAGCATAGGAACTGAGAAGTGGTCTGTGGTCACCACCTGCAGAATCACTCCTTTTTTGGGGGTGTCTTGCTAATTGCCTATAATTTCTACCTGTTGTCTATTCCATTTGCACAACAGCATGTGGAATTTATTGTCAATCAGTGTTGCTTCCTAAGTGGACAGTTTGATTTCACAGAAGTGTGATTGACTTGGAGTTACATTGTGTTGTTTAAGTGTTCCCTTTATTTTTTGGAGCAGTGTATATATAGTATCAATCAAAAGTTTGGACACACCTACTCATTCAAGGGTTTTTCTTTATTTTTTACTATTTTCTAATAATGAAGACATCAAAACTATGAATTAACACATATGGAATCATGTAGTAACCAAAAAAGTATTAAACAAATCAAAATATATTTTAGATTCTTCAAAGTAGCCACCCTTTGCCTTGATGACAGCTTGCACACTCTTGGCATTCTCTCAACCAGCTTCACCTGGTTGAAAGTCTTGAAGGACTTCCCACATATGGGCCCCCGAGTGGTGCTGCGGTCTAAGGCACTGTATCTCAGTGCTAGAGGTGTCACTACAGACCCTGGTTCGATTCCAGGCTGTATCATAACCGGTTGTGATTGGGAGTCCTTTATGGAGGTGCACAATTGGTCAAGCGTGGTTAAGATTTTCCTGGGGTAGGCGGTCATTGTAAATAAGAATTTGTTCTCAACTGACTTGCCTCATTAAAATAAAAATATCCTGTTCACTTGTTGGCTGCTTTTCCTGTGGTCCAACTCATCCCAAACCATCTCAATTGGGTTGAGGTTGGGAGATTGTGGAGGCCAGGTCATTTGATGCAGCCCTCCATTACTCTCCTTCTTGGTCAAATAGCCCTTACACAGCCTGGAGGTGTGTTGGGTCATTGTCTTGTTGAAAAACAAACAATAGTCCCACGAAGCGCAAACCAGATGGATGCCGTATTGCTGCAGAATGCTGTGGTAGCCATGCTGGTTAAGTGTGCCTTGAATTCTAAATAAATCACAGAGAGTGTCACCAGCAAAGCACCCCCAAACCATCACACCTCCTACTCCATGCTTCATGGTGGGAACCACAGACCAAAGGACAAATTTCCACCAGTCAAATGTCCATTGCTCGTGTTTCTTGGCCAAAGCAAGTCTCTTCTTCTTATTGGTGTCCTTTAGTAGTGGTTTCTTTGCTGCAATTCAACGATGAAGGCCTGATTCACACAGTCTCCTCTGAACAGTTGATGCTGAGATGTGTCTGGTACTTGAACTCTGTGAAGCATTTATTTGGGCTGCAAAGTGAAGTGCAGTTAACTCTAATGAACTTATCCTCTGCAGCAGAGGTGACATAGTTTCCTGTGGCGGTCCTCATGAGAGCCAGTTTCATCATAGCGGTATTTGCGACTGCACTTTAAGAAACTTTCAAAGTTCTTGAAATGTTCCGGATTGACTGATCTTCATGTCCTGAAGGAATGTCATTTCTCTTTGCTTATTTGAGCTGTTCTTGCCATAATATGGACTTGGTCTTTTACCAAATAGGGCTATCTTCTTTACCACCCTACCTTGTCACAACACGACTGATTGGCTCAAACGCATTAAGAAGGAAAGAAATTCCACAAATTAACGTTTAACAAGGCACACCTGTTAATTAAAATGTATTCCAGGTGACTACCTCATGAAACTGGTTGAGAGAATGCCAAGAGTGAGCAAAGCTGTCATCAAGGCAAAGGGTGGCTACTTTAAAGAATCTCAAATATAAAATATATTTTGATTTGTTTAACACTTTTGTGGTTATTACATGATTCCATATGTGTAATTTCATAGTTTTGATGTCTTCACTATTATTCTAAAATGTAGAAAATAGTAAAAATAAAGAAAAACCTTTGAATAAGTAGGTTTGTCCAAACTTTTGACTGGTACTGTTTATTAATTTATTCAGCACTGTGTATATTACTGAGTAGTTCCTGATATTGATATGGGATGGATGTAAGAATTTGACATTCAGCATATATTTTAATTGATAATTGTTGTTCCCTGTACAGTGTTTGAACATGGTAAAATGGGAAAAGACGTACAAGAAACCGTTATCTCATATATTGATGATGACCTTCTACTGCCAACATCATTCCTCGCCTCACAGGAGTAACGACCTTTGTCCTTTGGCTGTACACTGCTGAAGGTGTACTCCTTTAAAGCATTGGTTATTGTGTTGTTGTCTTTGAACCAAGACCATGAACGCACTTCAGGGTTGCTTTGCTGCACCATGCAAGTTAATTTGATTTGATCTCCTTCTTTGATTGTAGAGAGATCCTTATATGTTTCAATGTGCACTCCGACAGGAGCATCTGAAAGAGAAAGTATTCCAATTGAATAAAATCTGTGTAGGCTGCCTTCATTGTCTATGTATTAAAAAGTCAATTCCACAATGTATATAAGCCTGGATGTGAGACAGAGACTGCCTAAAACATTATTTAAATGAATTCTTCCTTGATTGCATTTCCCTATGATACAAAATGTACATCTGGACTACACAAATAGGGAATATCTCACATTTAACATTTATTGTAACAACGTTTGAGTCGTGGGTCCCATGTTGGTTTACAGCTTTGCAGTAGTAATTCCCGCCCTGTGTAGATGTGATAGATCGGATCAACAATACTGTTCCAATGAATTTGGTCTTTTGACTGTCTTTAAACCAGGAGTAGGTAGCATTGGGGTGCCCTCTGCTGGAACAAGTGAGGGTGACAGGCTGTCCTTCCTTGACATTTGACAAATCTACAACAGCCTTCGTCTCCTTAGGGGCATCTTTTAAAGAGAAGACAAAAAAAGTCAAGTGATCATAGAAATTGCTCAACTCTGAAAACAAGAAGCACAAAACATCAAATCAAATTAGTAGGGTAATTTCTTTGTAATAGAAAATGGTTGAAACAAAAAGAATGGAATGGTTATGATAAGGCTAATCAAGCGCTTTACTCTATCTGTGTCGCTGAAGCGGTACAGATTGTAGGATATACATTTAAAGGTAATTCCCGATTTGAGACGACATATGCCGCGTTTATCGTGAATGCAGTCTCTGCTAACACAGGAACATTGCCTTTAAATTTCAATCATGCTGTAACGCTGAACTTCCGCGATACGATAAACACAGTTTGAACTAGAAAGTCAGTAATGAACTCACATTCAACCGTCAGCTCGATGCTCTTCCTCACACACTGGTCTTTGGTCCCCTGTGGTTGACAGGAGAGCACCCTCCCATCATCCTGCCAGCTAGCATTAAAGCTGAACGCACTGCTTCTACGGTTATCCTCGTAGGTGTGAACAGGCATTACGGTCTGACCAAGCCCTGTGAACTCTGGGTGTGATCCACATGCCCCTGACGTGAAGCATCGAATGGTCACAGGCTCAGACTCTTTAACTGTTGATGGTTTCAACTTCTGAACTCTAACCTGGCACGGATCATCTACAGTGGCAAGACATTAGACAGAGACAGAACACCATATTGTACATTACAACACTGTCAATCGAATAGCTGTGATTATTTGGATTATTATTGGAAATTTATATCCAGATGTATCTGTAAGGTGAACTTGCCTTCAACTGTAAGATTCAGACCTGCTTGAGTCATCCATTTTGCATTTTCCATTTTCTTTCCTATATATCTGAATTTGTAGATCCCACTGTCAGTCTTTTCCAGGTTGTTGATGAGTAGGCTGCAGTCGCTTTGCCTTCCAAAATTCACAGAACCAATGTACTTTACTCTGTCTGCAAATTCAGGGGCAGGGGTTTGGGCCTTCATGTTACTGTTTACAATTGTGCCAGTGAAATCCTTCATGGTTTCATTCCACTTTGCATTTTTCATCCAAAACCATTGCTCTTGTTCATCTTTCACCAAGCCGGTAGCAGTGCATTTGATTGTAATGCAGGAACCCTCCTTTGCGGCCAAGTGCTCTTCAGTTATTTTGAAGGGTATTTCAAGATAGCAAAAAGAAACTATGATGGACAAAGAGGAAAGCAAGATTAGAATAGTACAGTTTTTTTGTATGCAATTTTCACAAGTATATGGTATATTTTCACAACGCTTAGTACAAAACTCAGGACAGATTTATCAAAAAGGCAGTTCAAACCTCGAAGCACATTTTCAATAAGTACAACACAGAATCGTACAGTCACTTTTTCACCAAACGTAATCAGTGTTTCATCTAGAAAGACATGTTTCACATGTTCATAGAGAGAAATTGCTTTTCACAATGCAATGCTCACATTACTTTTGATATGATTGTCTTCTCATTCGTTCAAATACATTTCACGATTACTTAATCCGACTGCTCTTAATTTATAATCACTTAACCGTTTGGTAAACCTATAGATTTTAAATTGGTCAGTCTAGAACTACATAATGAAAATGTATGTTTGTAATGTATTAACATATAAAGTATGATACTTTAATGTACTATTATGATGATGACTATTCTGATTATATTCACAGTAAGTAAAAAAATATCAGATATTGACAAGATCAGAGATGTACTGTCACACCCTGATCTGTTTCACCTGTCCTCGTTATTGTCTCCACCCCCTCCAGGTGTCGCTTGTTTTTTCCAGTGTATTTATCCCTGTGTTTCCTGTCTCTCTGTGCCAGTTCATCTTGTTTCCCCCAGTGTATTTATCCCTGTGTTTCCTGTCTCTCTGTGCCAGTTCATCTTGTTTCCCCCAGTGTATTTATCCCTGTGTTTCCTGTCTCTCTGTGCCAGTTCGTCTTGTATGTTCCAAGTCCACCAGTGGCTTTCCTGTACTCCTGCCTTTGCTATTCTCTTTTTTTCTGCAGTAGTTTATGTGTCGGGGGGCTAGGGTCAGTTGGTTATATCTGGAGTACTTCTCCTGTCCTATCCAGTGTCCTGTGTGAATTTAAGTATGCTCTCTCTAATTCTCTCCTTCTCTCTTTCTTTCTCTCTCTCGGAGGACCTGAGCCCTAGGACCATGCGTCAGGACGACCGGGCATGATGACTCCTTGCTGTCCCCAGTCCACCTGGHCTTGCTGCTGTTCCAGTTTCAACTGTTCTGCCTGCGGTTATGGAACCCTGACCTGTCCACCGGACGTGCTACCTGTCCCAGACCTGCTGTTTTCAACTCTTAATGATCGGCTATGAAAAGCCAACTGACATTTATTCCTGATTATTATTTGACCATGCTGGTAATTTATGAACATTTTGAACATCTTGGCCATGTTCTGTTATAATCTCCACCCGGCACAGCCAGAAGAGGACTGGCCACCCCTCATAGCCTGGTTCCTCTCTAGGTTTCTTCCTAGGTTTTGGCCTTTCTAGGGAGTTTTTCCCAGCCACCGTGCTTCTACACCTGCATTGCTTGCTGTTTGGGTTTTAGGCTGGGTTTCTGTACAGCACTTCGAGATATTAGCTGATGTACGAAGGGCTATATAAAATAAAATAAAATAAACTTGATTCTAGTCCTCCCGGTTTTCATCCTTGCCTGTTCTGGACGCTGTCAGCTCAGAGGCTGCCTGCCACCTCTGAAAAAACCCAATCACCCAGTAATTTTTTCCCTCTCTGTGGTGAGTTGGTACAGCCTATCCCGGCTCCATGAGAACCCTGCTTACCTCCTCTGGAGCGATATTCGGGGAATCCTGGTGCCTGCCGGGGTTTTCTTTCTCAGTGCTCACTTATTTTTGAGTTACAGCCATCTTCGTTTCCTTCAGACCAATCGAAGATAGCGTATATCATTACGCTAATGTCGGGAAGTGCGCTCTCCTGGGCTACGGCAGTTTGGGAGCAACAATCTGCCATTTGTGGTCATCTGGAGGAATTTATGGCAGAGATGAGAAAGGTATTTGAGTCTCCGGTATCTGGGAGAAAGGCGGCCAGTAAACTGCTTGACTTACGTCAAAACTCCTGTAGTGTGGCAGACTACGCGGTTGATTTTCGCACGTTGGCCCGCCGTGAGTGCCTGGAATCCGGAGTCTCTTTTCGATACTTTTCTGCACGGATTATCTGAGGATGTCAAGGATGCGCTAGCTGCTCGGGAATTACCGGAGGACCTCGACTACCTTATCGCTCTAACCATCAAAATCGATGGACGCCTAATGGAACGTAGGAGTGAGAGGAGGTCTGGTATCGGGCACACTAGTGCACCCGCTATGGCTCGTTCACCTTCGAGGGAATCTATGATGTTTCTGAAGGCAGCTTTTCCGAGAGGATTTGAAGCCACCTGAGCCCTCCCGTGAATCTATGATGGGTGAGTTGGATACTCCTGAGGCTATGCAGTTGGGAAGAGCTAGGTTATCAGTTGGGGAACACTCACGGAGGATGAACAGTAATTGTTGTCTGCACTGTGGAGGGGCAGGACACTTTATAGCTAACTGTCCTATTAGGAAACCCTTGTCTTGAGTGGGTACCAGTGCTATGGTGAATCAGACTGGGAGTTCCCTAATTCCCATCACCTGCACACCCTTTTTTGTGCTTGTGCTGTGGGGAGACCAATCCAAGTCTCTCTGAGTGGTCACTGACTCTGGGGCTGATGAATGTCTTATGGATGCCACGATAACTTCGGAGCTTGGTATTCCCACTCAGCCTCTCTCTGTGYCCATGGATGCTTGGGCACTGGACGCCGCTCTATAGGGGAAGTCACCCATAGTACTGTGCCTGTTCAATTACGGGTTTCTGGAAACCACAGTGACACAATACAGTTCCTCCTCATTGCATCTCCCCATGTTCCAGTCATTTTTGTATTTTCCTGGCTACAAAAACACAATCCTGTGATTGACTGGACCACAAGCTCCATCCTGGGTTGGAGCCCATTTTGCCATTCCCACTGCCTTCAAGCAGCACAGCCTTCCCCAAGTCGTCTTCCTCAGGACGTTAGCAAGACTGTGGATGTTTCTGCTGTTCCCACTGAGTACCATGACCTCCTGGAGGTCTTCAGTAAGGCACGTGCTACTTCCCTTCCCCCGCACCGTCCTTATGACTGTGCGACTGACATTCTCCCAGGCATTACACCACCTCAGGGTATGTTGTATTCTCTGTCCGGACCAGAGACCAAAGCTATGGAGGAGTACATAGAGGAGTCTCTGGTCACTGGGGCCGTCCGTCCGTCCGTCKGCATCTCCTGCCGGCGCAGGGTTTTTCTTTGTGGAGAAGAAGGACAAGAACCTGCGTACGTGCATTGACTACCGGGGACTTAACGACATTACTGTCAAGAATCGTTACCCCCTACCTCTCCTCTGCGTTTGAACCTCCCCAGGGGGCCACCATATTTTCCAAGTTGGACCTTCTAAATGCCTACCACCTGGTTCAGATACGCGAGGGGGATGAGTGGAAGACAGCCTTCAACACAGCAAGTGGACATTTTGATTACCAGGTCATGCCATTTGGACTCACCAACGCCACTGCTTCGGGACATGCTAAACCGATTTGTGTTCATGTACCTTGATGACATCCTGTTTTTTTCCCGATCAGCACAAGAACATGTTCTTCATGTCAGACAGGTCCTTCAGCGCTTCGCGGAGAACCAACTGTTTGTGAAAGCCGAGAAGTGTGCGTTTCAGCGCTCTACAATCACCTTTCTGGGATATGTCATTGCTGAGGACAATGTTCAGATGGATCCTGGAAAGGTGAAAGCAGTAGTGGATTGACCTCAACCAACGTCCAGGGTACAGTTGCAACGATTTCTTGGATTTACAAACTTCTACCGCCATTTCATTCAGGGTTACATCCTCATCCATCCGGACCCCTCACGTCAATTTGTGGTGGAAGTGGATGCTTCGAATGTTGGAGTGGGGGCCATCCTGACCCAGCAATCTGCCCAGGACCAGAAGCTTCATCCCTGTGCCTTCCTGTCCCATTGTCTCAATCCTGCTGAAAGGATCTACAATGTTGGCAACCGAGAACTCCTAGCAGTGAAGATGGCGTTGGAAGAGTGGAGGCACTGGCTGGAAGGAGCAGAGCAGCCATTCCTGGTCTGGACCAACCATAAAAACCTGGAATATCTCCGTACAGCCAAGTGCCTTAGCTTCAGACAGGCCCGGTGAGCCCTCCTGTTCACCAGATTTAACTTCACCATCTCCTACCGCCCAGGGTCAAAGAATGTGAAGCCTGACAAGCTCCCCCGCCTATACAGTTCCTTTGCCACACCCTCGACCTCTGAAACCATTCTCTCTACCTCATGCCTTGCTGCCACTGTGGATTGGGGTATTGAGAACCTGGTCCGAGGCACAACGCTCCCAGCTTGGACCTGAATGGGGCCCGACTAACCGGCTGTTTGTCCCTAATCCAGTCCGGTCCCGGGTCCTGGAATGGACTCATTCCTCCAGGCTGACCTGTCATCCAGGGTCCCATTGTACACTAGCCTTCCTTCGACAACGTTTCTGGTGGCCCACAATGATCCCTGACGTCTCTACCTTCGTCACCGCATGCACGGTGTGTGCTCAAAACAAGACTCCACGGCAAGCTCCTTCTGGCCTCCTGCAGCCACTACCGTTCCCTTATCGTCCTTGGTCTCAYATATCTCTGGACTTTGTCACTGGGCTCCCTC
The DNA here is from genome assembly GCF_002910315.2 of Salvelinus sp. IW2-2015. NCBI lineage: Eukaryota > Metazoa > Chordata > Actinopteri > Salmoniformes > Salmonidae > Salvelinus > Salvelinus sp. IW2-2015. The sequence goes on along the minus strand of NC_036874.1, from coordinate 11,484,282 downwards.
CGTCTGATGGCAACACTGTCATTCTGATGGTAGTCGACCAGTTCTCCAAGGCTGCCCATTTCATCCCTCTCCCCTAACTACCTTCTGCCAAGGAGACGGCCCAGCTTATAGTGCAGCATGTCTTCCGGATCCATGGACTCTCGGTAGACATGGTCTCCGATCAGGGTCCTCAGTTCTCGTCTCAGTTCTGGGTCGTCGGCCAGCCTGTCATCCGGATTCCATCCCCAAACTAATGGTCAGTCGGAGCGATCCAATCAAGACCTGGAGACCACCATAAGGTGCCTGGTCTCAACCAACGCCACTACCTGGAGCCGCCAACTTGTCTGGGTGGAGTATGCCCAGAACACTCTTCCCAGTTCTTCCACGGGACTCTCCACGGGACTCTCTTTCGAGTGCTCCATGAGGTATCAGCCTCCCCTCTTCCCTGAACTAGAGCAGGAGGTCAGCGTACCCTCGGCCCAGATGTTTGTCCGCCGCTGTCGACGTACCTGGTGAAGAGCCAGGGCGGTTATAAGCGGACCGTTGCCGAACCCCAGCTCCTCGCTACCGCATTGGGCAGAGGGTATGGCTGTCCACACGGGACCTGCCCCTTCGGGTAGAGTCCGTCAAACTATCCCCTCGTTTCATTGGTCCTTTTCCCATCTCCAGAGTCCTGAATTCCACTGCTGTCCGTCTTGTGTTACCCCGTACCCTCCGTATTCACCCTACCTTCCGTGGAGAGACTGTGTCTTAGTTTTAAGCCTGTGTCTCACTGTTCTTTGTCTTATGTGTTGTGACAAGGTAGGGGTGGTATACAGAAGATAGCCTTATTTGGTAAAAGACCAAGTCCATATTATGGCAAGAACAACTCAAATAAGAAAAAAGAAATGACAGTCCATCATTACTTTAAGACATGAAGGTCAGTCAATCCGGAACATTTGAAAGTTTCTTCAAGTGCAGTCGCAAAAACCATCAAGAGCTATGATGAAACTGGCTTTCATGAGAACGGCCACAGTTAAGGAAGACCCAGAGTTACTGCTGCTGAGGATAAGTATATTAGAGTTACCAGCCTCGGAAATTGCAGCCCAAATAAATGCTTCACAGAGTTCAAGTAACAGATGCATCTCAACATCAACTGTTCAGTGGAACATGCGTGAATCATGCCTTCATGGTCAAATCGCTGTAAAGAAACCAATACTAAAGGACAGAATAAGAAGAGACTTGATTGGGCCAAGATGTCCAAATTTGATATTTTTGGTTCCAACCGCCGAGTCTTTGTGAGAAGCAGAGTAGGTGAATGGATGATCTCTGCATGTGTGGTTCCCACCTTGAAGCATGGAGGAGGTGGTGTGGTGGTGCTTTGCTGGTGACACTGTTCATGATTTTTTTTAGAATTGAAGGCATACTTAACCAGCATTGCTACCACAGCATCCTGCAGCAATACGCCATTGCATCTGGTTTACGTTTAGTGGGACTGTCATTTGTTTTTCAACAGGACAATGACCCAACACACCTTCAGGCTGTGTAATGGCTATTTGACCAAGAAGGAGTCTGACGGAGTGCTGCATCAGATGACCTGGCCTCCACAATCACCCGACCTCAAACCAATTGAGATGGTTTGGGATGAGTTGAACTGCAGAGTGAAGGAACAGCAGCCAAGAAGTGCTTATCATATGTGAGAACTCCAGGTGAAGCTGATTGAGAGAATGCCAAGAGTGTGCAAAGAGTGGTTACTTTGAAGAATCTAAAATCTAAAATCTATTTTGATTTAACACTTTTTTGGTTACTACATGATTCCATATGTGTTATTTCATAGTTTTGATGTCTTCACTATTATTCTACAATGTAGAAAATAGTAAAAATAAATAAAAACCCTTGAGTGAGTAGGTGTGTCCAAACTTTTGACTGGTACTGTGTGTATATATACAGTGGGGAGAACAAGTATTTGACACACTGCCGATTTTGCAGGTTTTCCTACTTACAAAGCCTGTAGAGATCTGTAATTTTTTATCATAGGTACACATCAACTGTGAGAGACGGAATCTAAAACAAAAATCCAGAAAATCACATTGTATGATTTTTAAGTATTTCATTTGCATTTTATTGCATGACATAAGTATTTGATACATCAGAAAAGCAGAACTTAATATTTGGTACMGAAACCTTTGTTTGCAATTACAGAGATCATACGTTTCCTGTAGTTCTTGACCAGGTTTGCACACACTGCAGCAGGGATTTTGGCCCACTCCTCCATACAGACCTTCTCCAGATCATTCAGGTTTCGGGGCTGTCGCTGGGCAATACGGACTTTCAGCTCCCTCCAAAGATTTTCTATTGGGTTCAGGTCTGGAGACTGGCTAGGCCACTCCAGGACCTTGAGATGCTTCTTACGGAGCCACTCCTTAGTTGCCCTGGCTTGTGTGTTTCGGGTTGTTGTCATGCTGGAAGACCCAGCCACGACCCATCTTCATGCTCTTACTGAGGGAAGGAGGTTGTTGGCCAGATCTCGCGATACATGGCCCCATCCATCCTCTCCTCAATACGGTGCAGTCATCCTGTTCCCTTTGCAGAAAAGCATCCCAAAGAATGATGTTTCCACCTTCATTCTTCACAGTTGGGATGGTATTGAGGAGAGGATGGATCCAAACACGGCGAGTGGAGTTTAGACCAAAAAGCTCTATTCTTGTCTCATCAGACCACATGACCTTCTCCCATTCCTCCTCTGGATCATCCAGATGGTCATTGGCAAACTTCAGACGGGCCTGGACATGCGCTGGCTTGAGCAGGGGGACCTTGCGTGCGATGCAGGACTTTAATCCATGACGGCGTAGTGTGTTACTAATGGTTTTCTTTGAGACTGTGGTCCCAGCTCTCTTCAGGTCATTGACAGGTCCTGCCGTGTAGTTCTGGGCTGATCCCTCACCTTCCTCATGATCATTGATGCCCCACGAGGTGAGATCTTGCATGGAGCCCAGACCGAGGGTGATTGACCGTCATCTTGAACTTCTTCCATTTTCTAATAATTGCGCCAACAGGTGTTGCCTTCTCACCAAGCTGCTTGCCTATTGTTCTGTAGCCCATCCCAGCCTTGTGCAGGTCTACAATTTTATCCCTGATGTCCTTAGACAGCTCTCTGGTCTTAGCCATTGTGGAGAAGTTGGAGTCTGTTTGATTGAGTGTGTGGACAGGTGTCTTTTATACAGGTAACGAGTTCAAACAGGTGCAGTTAATACAGGTAATGAGTGGAGAACAGGAGGGCTTCTTAAAGAAAAACTAACAGGTCTGTGAGAGCCAGAATTCTTACTGGTTGGTAGGTGATCAAATACTTATGTCATGCAATAAATGCAAATTAATCACTTAAAAATCATACAATGTGATTTTCTGGATTTTTGTACATGCTTTGTAAGTAGGAAAACCTGCAAATCGGCAGTGTATCAAATACCTGTTCTCCCACTGTATGTATACAGTATATGCCATTAAATGTAGCAAGCACTTGTTATCCAAAGTACCAACAGTGAGTCAACCATTTTCGTATGTGACCCCTGTCATGGCCGTTGAATGAAGAGGACCAAGGTGCAGCGTGGTGAGCGTACATAATCATTTATTTATTATGACGCCGACAAAAACAATAAACAATCCAAAACAACCGTGAAGGTAAAGGGCTATGAGCCACAAACAAAGTTAACTGTACTGTTCTCAATCAGAGACAACGTAGACAGCTGTCCCTGATTGAGAACCCTACCCGGCCAAAACATAGAAATTCAAATAATAGAACTAAAGAACATAGAATACCCACCTCAAATCACACCCTGACCAAACCAAATAGAGACATAAAAAGGATCTCTAAGGTCAGGGCGTGACAGTACCCCCCCCCCAAGTTGCGGACTCTGGCCGCAAAACCTAAACCTATAGGGGAGGGTCTGGGTGGGCAGCTATCCGCGGTGGCGGCTCAGGTGCGGGACGCAGACCCCGCTCCACCACTGGCTCACCCCACTTTGGTGGCACCTCTGGTGCAGGGACCCTCGTTGCGGGCCCCGGACTGGGGACCCTCGTAGCGGACCCCGGACTGGGCACCCTCGTTGCGGGCCCCGGACTGGGCACCCTAGTTGCGGTACGTGTGGTACGTGGAGCTGCCACAGGGCTCACCAGGCTGGGGAGACATACAGGAGGCCTGGTTCTGGCAGCAGGCAGAGAACTCACCAGGCTGGAGAGACATACAGGAGGCTTTGTCCTTGGCAGAGGCACCGGATACACTGGGCCATGGAGGCACACTGGAGGTCTCGAGCTTAGAGCTGGCACAACCCGTTCTGGCTGGATGCTCACCCTAGCCCGGCAGATGCGGGGAGCTGGGATGTAGCGTACCGGGCTGTGAACACGCACTGGAGACACTGTGCGCTCCACCGCATAACACGGTGCCTGACCAGTACGACGCTCGCCACGGTAAGCACGGGGAGTTGGCTCAGGTCTCCAACCTGATTTCCTCGTGTGCCCCCCGGGCTTCCTTGCTAAGCCTCTCGGGGTTCCTTGCTAGCCGTGTTCCCTTGTAGCACTGGGCCCCTTTACTCGCTACCTCCGCCTTCCTCATTGCTTCCACCTGCTCCCACGGCAGGCGATCCTTTCCGGCCAGGATCTCCTCCCATGTCCAGGATCCTTTGCCGTCCAGGATGTCCTCCCATGTCCAGTCCTCCTGAAAATGCTGCTCCCCCTTACCACGCTGCTTGGTCCTTTGGTGGTGGGAAGTTCTGTCACAGCCGTCAACAGAAGAGGACCAAGGTGCAGCGTGGTGAGCGTACATATTCCTTTTATTTAGAATGACGCCGACAAAACAATATACAATACCAAAACGACCGTGAAGCTTAAGGCTATAGTGCCACAAACAAAGTTAACTTCTCACACTGAAAGGAGGGAAAAAGGGCTACTTAATTAAGTATGGTTCCCAATCAGAGACAACGATAGACAGCTGTCCCTGATTGAGAACCATGCCCGGCCAAAACATAGAAATACAAAATCATAGAAAACAAAAACATAGAATGCCCACCCCAAATCACACCCTGATCAAACCAAATAGAGACATAAAAAGGCTCTCTAAGGGCAGGGCGTGACAACCCCAGTGAAAATCAAACCCACAACTCAGATGTTGCTAGTGCCTTGCTCTTACTAATTGAGCCACACACGACCACTACAATACATAAGTACACTACAATACTGTAAAATACCGTATATATGATATGATTACAATACAAGTGGAAGGTGTATGATTGCCTTCCCGATGAGTGTGTCACCTTCTTTCAGGCTATGGATGAGGCATGCAATGACATCAATCCAGACCGACAGTATGTAGGGCTTAGATTCGCCATGCCTAAAGGTTTTTCCCCCAGGGTCTTGAACAATGAGGACATCTACTGTGATGTTGATGAGATGGCCAAATGATCAAGACAGGCTTGATGAAAACTAGTTCCTGTTATGATTTTAAAGTGTAATTTTATATTAACAATGCATACTTTTTTGCATCAATGTTTTGATCACACATGGGATAGAAATTTTGGAAATTGGATTTTCAGTCCATTTTGATGGGTGTGAAAACGTCCTGTAATTTACTGTACCGCAGCGTATTACATTCGAAAGGCAATTTTGAAATACACCACATGACCAAAAGTATGTGGACACCTGCTCGTCGAACATCTCATTCCAAAATCATGGGCATTAATATGGAGTTGGTCCCCCCTTTGCTGCTATAACAGCCTCCACTCTTCTGGGAAGGCTCTCCACTAGATGTTGGAACAGTACTACTGATTCACCCACAAGAACATTAGTGAGGTCAGACACTGATGTTGGGCGATTAGGCCTGGCTTGCAGTCTTCATTCCAATTCATCCCAAAGGTGTTTAATGTGGTTGAGGTCAGGGCTCTGTGCAGGCCAGTCAAGTTCTTTCACATCGATCTCGACAAACCATTTCCTTATGGACCTTTCTTTGTGCACAGGACACAGGTCAAGATTTCTCTTCACTGGAACTAAGGGGCCTAGCCCGAACCTGAACCGAAAACTGCCCCAGACCATTATTCCTCCTCCAGCAAACTTTACAGTAGGCACTATGCATTCGGGTAGGTAGTGTTCGCCTGGCATCTGGCAAACTCAGATTCGTCTTTCGGACTGCCAGATTGTGAAGCGTAATTCATCACTCCAGAGAACGCATTCCACTGCTCCAGAGTCCAATGGCGGCGAGCTTTACAGCACTCCAGCCGACGCTTGGCATTGTGCATGGTGATCTTAGGCCTGTGTSCGGTTGCTCGCCCATGGGAACCTATTTCATGAAGCTTCCATCAAACAGGTCTTGTGCTGACATTGCAACTGACGACAGACGATTTTTTCTCGCTATGTTCTTCAGCGGTCCCATTCTGTGAGCTTGTGTGGCCTACCACTTCGCGGCTGAGCCGTTGTTGCTCCTATACGTTTCCACTTCACAATAACAGCATTTACAGTTGACAGGGCAGCTCTAGCAGAGCAGAAATTTGATGAACTGATTTGTTGGAAAGGTGGCATCCTATAACGATGCCACGTTGAAAGTCAATGTGCTCTTCAGTTAGGCCAGTCTACTGCCAATGGTTGTCTATGGAGATTGCATGGCTGTGTGCTCGATTTTATAAATGTGGCTGAAATAGTCGAACCCACTAATTTGAAGGGGTGTCCACATACTTTTGTATATATAGTGTATGTATCTTGCATTTTTTTGCTATTGGATTAACTGGTTGTTAAAATAACTCAATTGAGAAAATATCAATATGTTGTGTTTTGGTGATTAAATCAATGTTCCCATGGTATTTCACAGTAAATGTATATTTTCTTCCAAAGGTGGTGTGGTTAAAGATATGTCCAAACAAACTGAATGCACAATAAAAGGTTTTGAATATGAGACTCGCTGTGTTACAAGTGTTACCAGTTTGGAGTTTTGTACTAAGAGTTTTGAAAATCCACCTCATACTTCAAAAATAACACCAAAGCAATTGAAACATTTATAAAATGATATGGAATATATGGTTTTCAGTGCACCTGACAGTAACAGTTACAGTGCATTCTCAAAGTGTAAGAACCGACGCTGGAGATGAGAAGCAGGTACGGAGAGTGAACATTTACTTTTGCACAGACATGGAACAGGACAGGAACATCATCAGAACCGGGTAATACAAAGACATACGACAATTATTGCTGAAGCGGGGAACAGAGCTGGGAAACAGACAGATATAGGGGAGGTAATAACACAGGTGATTGAGCCCAAGTGAGTCCAATGAATCTCTGATRCGCGTGACGAGGGAAGCAGGAGTGTGTAGTGCTGGGCAGCCTGTTGCCCTCGAGCGCCAGGGAGGAAGAGCGGGAGCAGGCGTGACAGGAAAGTATTCAGACTCCTTGACTTTTTCCACATTTTGTAACTTTACAGCCTTATTTGAAAAATGATTAAATTAATTGTTTTTCTCATAAATCTACACACAATACCACATAATGAAAAAGCRAAAACGGATTTTTAGAAATGTTTGCAAATGTATTGAAAATAAAAACAGAAATACCTTATTTACATAGGTATTCAGAGCCTTTGCTATACGACTCGAAATGGAGCTCAGGTGCATCCTGTTTCCATTGATCATCCTTGAGATTTTTCTACAACTTGATTGGAGTCCATCTGTGGAAAATGCTATTGTTGGACATAATTTGGAAAGACACACGCCTGTCTATATAAGATCCCACAGTTGACAGTGCATGTCAGAGCAAAAACCAAGCCATGGGGTCAAAGGAATTGTCCGTAGAGCTCTGAGACAGGATTGTGTCGAGGCATAGATCTGGGGAAGGGTACCAAATCATTTATACAGCATTGAAGGTCCCCAAGAACACATTGGCCTCTATCATTCTTAAATGAAAGAAGTTTGGAACCACCAAGACTCTTACTAGAGCTAGCTGCCCAGCCAAACTGAGCAATCGGGGGAGAAGGGCCCTGGTCAGGGAGGGGACCAAGAACTTGATTTTCACTTGGACAGAGCTACAGAGTTCCTCTGTGGAGATGGGAGAACCTTACAGAAGGACAACCATCTCTGCAGCCCTCCACCAATCAGGCCTTCGTGTTAGAGTGGCCAGACAGAAGCCACTCTTCGATAAAAGGCACATGACATTCCGCTTGGAGTTTGCCAAAAGGCACCTAAAGGAATCTCAGACCATGAGAAACAAGATTCTCTGGTCTGATGAAACCAAGATTGAACTCTATGGCCTGAATGCCAAGCATAATGTCTGGAGGAAACCTGGCACCATGCCTACGGTGAAGCATGGTGGTGGCAACGGCATGGTGTGGGGATGTTTTTCAGCGGCAGGGACTGGATCCTAGTCAGGATCCAGGGAAAGATGAACGGAGCTAAGTACAGAGAAATCCTTGATGAAAACCTGCTCCAGAGCGCTCAGGACCTTAGACTGGGGTGAAGGTTCACCTTCCAACAGGACAATAACCCTAAGCACACAGACAAGAAAATGCAGGTGTTGCTTCGGGACAAGTCTCTGAATGTCCTTGATTGACCCAGCCAGAGCCCGGACTTGAACCCAATCAAACATCTCTGGAGAGACCTGAAAATAGCTGTGCAGCGACGCTTCACATCCAACCTGACAGACCTCGAGAGTATCTGCAAAGAAGAATGGGAAAAACGTTCCAAATACATGTGTGCCAAGCTTGTAGCGTCACACCCAAGAAGACTCAAAGCTGTAATTGATGCCGAAAGTGCTTCAACAAAGTACTGACTAAAGGGTCTGAATACTTATGTAAATGCAATATTTTTTTATTTTATCATTTTGTCATTATGGGGTATTGTGTGTAGTTTGAAGAAATAAACAATTTAATCCGGTTTAGAATAAGGTTGTAAAGTAACAGAATGTGGAAAAAGTCAAGAGGTCTGAACACTTTCTTAATGCACTGTATATTTCATATGTAACTAAATAAGATAAAATGTTTACCTACCATTTAACAGCATCAGAAGAACTCTCAAGAAATGGAACATTTCAACTGTTCTCTTGAGTATCATGATTATTACTGGATATCTGTATTAGAAACATACTATTAGTGTGTGTGTGTGTGTGTGTGTGTGTGTGTGTTTGTGTGTGTGTGTGTGTGTGTGTGTGTGTGTGTGTACGTACGTATGTGGGGGTGTGAGTGTATGTGTATTGTGTTGTGTGTGTGTGTGTGTATCTGTGTACGCACGTGGGAGTGTTGTGTGTGTGTGTGTGTACGTACGTATGTGGGGGTGTGAGTGTATGTGTATCTGTGTACGCACGTGGGAGTGTGTGTGTGTGTGTGTACGTACGTATGTGGGGTGTGAGTGTATGTGTATCTGTGTACGCACGTGGGAGTGGTGTGGTGTGTGTTGTGTGTGTGTGTGTGTGTGTGTGTGTGTGTGTGTGTGTGTGTGTGTTGTGTGTGTGTGTGTGTGTGTGTGTGTGTTGTGTGTGTGTGTGTGTGTGTGTGTGTTGTGTGTTGTGTGTGTGTGTGTGTGTGTGTGTGTGTGTGTGTTGCCAAAAAGCATATCTCAGCTGCATATGCCTCTCTGGTTCACTGGTTAAGTAGACAGTCTGAAATAAACTCTATGCCACACCCATAAAACTGCCCTTGATGCTCAAGACATGAGGTGACATTTTTTCAGCTGTTCTTTTGGTTATTCAATTCCATGCCTTTTTTTTACACCAACAACAGAGACCTATATTGGTAAAAATGTATAATAACTGTATTAAAACACATACTTTATAAATAACATATTAATGGCTTAAAGTAGAACTAACAGCATTGTATCTACTTTGCAGATATGAAACAAACAGATCATATCAGTGAAAAATATAAAATTCCCAGTTTATGCTACAAAACCAACTTCATAAGAGGTTTTAAAAATCGGTAATTTTTGAATCAACATTCCATGACGTACACTAAGGCATTGTTGGCAGAATAGATGGACGCAGTTCAATGCATGATTAATATAATTCACCAATACATTTCTTGGTAGTCCAACAAATATTGCTATCAGGTTGTAAATCACAGCTGGCCTGGTACGTTGTTTGCTGCCTCCATTCGGGATGCACTGTTTCACTTTCAATTTCTCAATATTTTGGGAAAAACTGACGAATGTAACTAAGGCTGGGAATGTCAACACAATCCAACTAGCAAGGGCAGTGATCACAAGTCAGTCGTAACGTGGCTACTAGGCTAGCGTATCTATTTATGGAGCGTGATACATGCCAAAAGGTTGAACGTACGTATCGTTAGGATCGTAATAAAATCCATATGTAAATTGTTAGGATCGTAAGAAAAGCCTAGCGTGAAACATGAAAGGTAAACGTGAAATTTCATCTGTGAACTTTCAAACACCATGTTGTGATTACAGACTAATATTTTAGGGTTGAACAAATCTTGTGTTGCAATTCTGATGTACAATAATACCTTTCGGAGTTTTGGCAGTTTCATCTCACCAACAACAAAAAAAGTACACCAAACGGCCTGTGAGGAGTTCCACGCAAACAAGCATAACACAGTATAAAAAAAACGCAAGTCAGGGAAACCGGAAAGAGTTATCCTGCACGTTTTCAAGTTAAAAGTCTCCATTCTCTGTTACTCCTCAGTTCAGTTTACTTCACATTAGTTAGCTAATGTAATGGATTTGTTTACCAGCGCAAGTCTAGAAAGYTGTACTATGCCTACAACAGTGACGTTTCAGTCTGCTAGGTGTATCKCTACAGCATGGGCATGTCTCTGGGTGACGTGGACATCCCCATGCATGCACCTTATCAAAATATGACTCATTCAATATTGCACCATCCTCTGGACTCTGTCTGTTATCATAGCCAGTAGTATCTACCAGGAATAATGAAACGTAGATTAATAATAATAGATGTTTGGTGAATATATGAATTATGTATGACCACTGGAGTCTTGCCACTAAAATTTGTTTTTAATAGAATATTTTGACATTTCTTTCATCACTCAAAATCWTGCCAAAGCATACTCTGTAGTAGGGGTTAATATGAACATAAAATAATTTGACATGATTTATATGAATCGGGTCATGAACATATGGACTTTCAAATGAACAAGGGAGAGGTTAAATGTAGGCTAAGTCTGGCATAAGCTTATTACCACATTTTACAGTAACTCTGTTGCAGTAGTCTTAGGAAGTCTCCATATAGCCTACTTCCTCCATTGCGACACTGCTGCCCAGTTGATGAGCTTGTCATCTCCATGCAGCACCATGCGCCTTCGGAAAAGCACCCCTCAGTCTCAGAAGATGCCTTTCTGAAGGCATACAGCCATAGAGTCATTATTCCCTAATGTAGGCCTATTTGCCTACTAGCCAAATAAAGGGCAGAGCATGCATGCTGCTTGCAACTCGTCCTTCCAACGTATTTGATCATTTCATTCATCCTTCATTCAGTTCAGTCAGTCAGTCAATATGTCATCCATTCAGTCATTTGTCTGAGTTAGGATAGGACCTAAATTGAAGAGAATAGAACAGTCTTATCCATTTGTTTACTGAAATCCATGTGTGTATCAAAATGATCTACATTCTCCAAAGTTCTTTAGCCTATCACTTTAATATTTCAATGTTTCCTTTAGGCCTGTCCAAATACAAAATAAGCCTTCAACTTGTAGGCATTGCAATCTAGGTAATCATTTTGGGTACTCGTGTGTTGCGGAATAATTTTGTTACTCTATTTGTGTTTTCTAACTGTTTTTATTATAGGGCTCCCTTTAAAAAGAGACCCCAACCCACAGGCCTCTAGATATAGCCTCTAAATACATTTTAAACAAAATAGTTGAAGAAGCAGTGGCTGATTGGGAAAACAGATCTTGCAATAAGAATACTGTAGCCTAAATCATATTTACTTTCTATTTTGCAGCTCAAGGCTCTTCTGTGTCTTTATCATTCTCACGCAAGTCATTTGCTGAAGGCCCAAGCCTATACTACGCCATCTACTGGTATAACGTCGTTATTGAATGCAATTCTAAAACAAGCTCTCTAGAATTGTATTTTGGAAATGAAACCGGAAGCTGCAAAGCAACTCTAACGTCTGTGCCAGAGGTGCTTGACTGACTAGCTAACTTCGACTAGCTACGTTCGGTTCATGTCCTTTGCAGATGCCACATTACTGACAAAAGTTTGTATTTATAAAAAAGATCTGTAACTGAGTAAAGGGAGATGTAAAGTAAGAATTTTAACATATAAATGTTCATTCATAGTCGTAACATACAGATCATTTTTTACCCCTTTTTCTCCCAATTTCGTAATATCCRATTGGTAGTTACAGTCTTGTCCAATCGCTGCAACTACCCTTATGGACTCAGGAGAGGCGAAGGTCGAGAGCCATGCATCCTCTGAAACACGACCCTGCCAAGCCGCAATGCTTCTTGTCACAGACTCGCTTAACCCGAAARCCAGCCGCACCAATGTGTCGTAGGAAACACCATCCAGCTGGCGTCCACAAGGAGTCACTAGAGCGCGATGGGACAAGGAAATTCTGGCCGGTCAAACCCACCCATAATCCGGACGACGCTGGCCAAATGTTCGCCGCCTCATGAGTCTCCTGGTCTGTAGTGATGCCTCATGCACTGCGATGCAGTGCCTWAGACCGCTGAGCCACTCGGAAGACGTTTATAGATCTAATTTAACATTTACGTTTCATGTTTCACGCATGGCTTTTCTTAAGATATGTATGTTCAACCTTTTGGCAGCTATCTMGCTCCATACTTTTTTCTCATACAGTTTTTCTATGGCTAGACACAGCTAGAGATGCGGGTGTCATTTGGTTGGCTAGCAAGAACTTGAATGACTGTTATCCAGTTAGCATATCTCYTGCGTTCGCAAATTCACTCTGGCTATCTACTCTAATTTCAGAGCACTCTCCTCTGAGTGTGCCAGAGCGCAGAATAACTGATGTATTTATGAATGCACAACACTTGCTGCATATGACCGGTGTCTGTAATTGTAGACAAAAAAGTAATAGATAACATGTAAACAGCCTAACCAGCTCTGCTACGGCAAGTATAATGGTCAGAGTGAGGTGTTCTCTCATTTGTGTCTGGAAGTAGCTAGCTAGCAAGCTAGCCAACTTTAGCCAGTTAGCTGCTTGGTTGGGACAAGCATACATTGGCAGGCAAGCTGCAGGACGAGTGTGCTACAATTCCCCATCGTTTATCAGTGCAATTTTGTGAAAAACTTTGAGGGTTTATCTAATGTTCCTTTGTTACTGTAGATTTTAGCTAGCATTAGTTGTTGATCTTGTTGTTGATGTGCATAATAACTGAGGGAGAGAGAGACTACCTCTTCATGGATGTTTGATCAATAGGACTGTACATTTCCCAAATGTAAGAGAACTCCCGTGGTGTTTACATATTTGCAGAAATACATTCAGGTGTATTTGGTATCTTTTGGCGAATGAGTTATAATGATCTAAAGTCACRCTGTTGCAACTGCCTGTTAACACACAGTCCAATACAAAGTGAATGATGGCAGGCCCRTGCAGGGTTGCCAGGTCTAACTAAAATGTATTTGATCTCTGAAAATCCTCCCACACTGCCTAAAAACTAGCCCCCCCAAAAAAGAAATTGCGAGAGAGTTGCCACATTTATCCAATAAACCCTTTTTCCATAACGTTACTGAGCGAATTAAGAAGAAATATAAAGTCATTTTTAAACGCTAAGAAGAAAAATATGGTTTTCCATCAGAATAATAATTATTGCTAGTTTAGGAATATGTCACAAGAGAAAATATAAATCGCCCTTATTAAATTCTCCAGATCATTTTCCATCAATGGATGTTGATTTAACCTGTTTTGGCTGCTATGATTAAGCAATAAGGCTCTGGGAGGTGTGGTCTATTGCCAATATACCATGGCTATGCGCAGTTAGTTCTTAGGTCATAGCCCTTAGCCGTGGTATATTGGCCATATACCACAAACCCCTGAGGTGCCTTATTGCTATTATAAACTGGTTACCAACGTAATTAGAACACAAAACAGTTGTCATTCCCGTGGTACACATCTGATATACCACAGCTTTCAACCAATCAGCATTCAGGGCTCAAACCACCCAGTTCAAATAAATCCTGTTTGCATTTGTTCATAACTACAGATAAATCCGACAGGAGAGTTTGAGTGATGAAAGTTAGACAGAGGATCTCGAAATCTCTGTGCAAGAAACAGTTAGATGAACTTCAAAAAACAAATGTTATGCTATTTTCTGGCAATTGCGTCATAATTATGTGCCAGATGTTTAAGACTACAAATGGTTATAAATGGCCTATTTGTGTAATTGACTTGTTATTTCAATAGGCATAGGMTACTGACTAAAATCTGGGATTATAATTGCAATTTAATTTTGCCATGGTTTGTTGAGCTAGATGCAGGAAGCCTATAGCCCTGATAGGCCAACATRYCTACATCTCATTTCAGGGAAAAATCCACAATGAAACTGACATTAAATGTGGAGAATGATACATTTGTGATAGAGCTGTGACCATGATCACAATTGATAACTTCCAATTTAATTAACTAAACATGACAATTTAGAACTTAATAATAGCACAAGGCTACAACAACATCTTGGCCATGTACTGTTACAATCTCCACCTGCCACAGCCAGAAGAGGACTGGCCACCCCTTAGAGCCTGGTTCCTCTCTATGTTTCTTCCTAGGTTCCGGATGTTCTAGGGAGTTATTCCTAGCCACCGTGCTTCTACAGCCTAAAACCCCAAACAGCAAGCAATTCAGATGTAGAAGCACGGTGCTTCTACATCTGAATTGCTTGCTGTTTGGGGTTTTAGGCTGGGTGTACAGCACTTTGTGACATCAGCTGATGAAAAAAGGGCTTTATTAATACATTTGATTGATTGAACTGAGTTATAGTTTATTAAATCAACTCGCCCGCTCCAGCTAGGCTACACAAGTGGCACAAATTGATTTGCAATSACTCCAGTGATATCGTCATTTCAATACACATGTATATATTTATTATATCAAATGGTAAGCTACAGTAGGCTGCAATGGCATAGAAATTAATAGCCAACTTGATGACCAACAGATGCAAATGTTGCCTATCATTCTCCACATATAATGTAATTTCATTGTCCATAACACACGCACGTGAGGGAGTTCAATAACTTCTACTTCATATTTCCACATCTGGAACACTCCAGAACCTAGAACTGAGCATGAGTAAAACCTTTCACTTGATACTATTATCCATAAGAAAAGTCGACATTAGAATGCAGTAGAGGACCTTGTGCATTTCAGGTAAAATAACAACTCAATGTTTATATCCCAGGACAAATTAGCTAGCAACAGCAAGCTAGAGAGCTAAATAGGACACATTAGCTAGCAAATGCAAGCTAACTAGCTAAATTTCCATAAATGTTTAATGCTAAATTGTCCTGGGATATAAACGTTGAGTTGTTATTTTACCTGAAATGCACAAGGTCCTCTTCTCCGACAATTAATCCACACATAAAACGGTCAACCGAATCGTTTCTAGTCATCTCTCCTCCTTTCAGGCCTTTTCTTTTTTGGACTTTATATGGCGATTGGCATCTAATTTTCATAATAAGGTGTATTACCACAACCGACCGACCTCAGTTCGTCTTTCAATCACCCACGTGGGTATAACCAATGAGGAGATAGCACATGGGTATACAGTGCCTTGCAAAAGTATTTATCCCCCTTGGCGTTTTTCCTATTTTGTTGCATTACAACCTGTAATTTAAATATATTTTTATTTGGATTTCATGTAATGGACATACTCAAAATAGTCGAAATTGGTGAAGTGAAAAAAATTGCTTGTTTCAAAAATAAAAAACTGAAAAGTGGTGGGTGCATATTTATTCACCCCCTTTGCTATGAAGCCCCTAAATAAGATCTGGTGCGACCAATTACCTTCAGAAGTCACATAATTAGTTAAATAAAGTCCACCTGTGTGCAATCTAAGTGTCACAAGATCTGTCACAAGTTCTCAAGTATATATACTGTACACCTGTTCTGAAAGGCCCCAGAGTCTGCAACACCACTAAGCAAGGGGCACCACCAAGCAAGCGGCACCATAAAGACCAAGGAGCTCTCCAAACAGGTCAGGGACAAAGTTGTGCAGAAGTACAGATCAGGGTTGGGTTATAAAAAAATATCCAAAACTTTGAACATCCCACGGAGCACCATTAAATCCATTATTAAAAAATTGAAAGAATATGGCACCACAACAAACCCACTAAGAGAGGGCCGCCCACCAAAACTCATGGACCAGGCAAGGAGGGCATTAATCAGAGAGGCATAAAAGAGACTCCCGAAGGAGCTGCAAAGCTCCACAGCGGAGATTGGAGTATCTGTCCATAGGACCACTTTAAGCTGTACACTTCACAGAGCTGGGCTTTACGGAAGAGTGTCCAGAAAAAAGCCATTGCTTAAAGAAAAAAATTGTCAAACACATTTGGTGGTCACCAAAAGGCATGTGGGAGACTCCCCAAGCAGATGGAAGAAGGTGCTCTGGTTAGATGAGACTAAAATTGAGCTTTTTGGCCATCAAGGAAAACGTTATGTCTGGTGCAAACCCAACACCTCTCATCACCCCGAGATCAACATCCCCACAGTGAAGCATGGTGGTGGCAGCATCATGCTGTGGGGATGTTTTTCATCGGCAGGGACTGGAAAACTGGTCAGGCTTGAAGGAATGATGGCGCTAAATACAGGGAAATTCCTGAGGGAAAACTGTTTCAGTCTTCCAGAGATTTGAGGCTGGGATGGAGGTTCACCTTCCAGCAGGACAATGACACTAAGCACACTGCGGAAGCAACACTTGAGTGGTTTAAGGGGAAACATTTAAATGTCTTGGAATGGCCTAGTCAAAGCCCAGACCTCAATCCAATTGAGTATCTGTGGTATGACTTAAAGATTGCTGTACACCAGCGGAACCCATCCAACTTGAAGGAGCTGGAGCAGTTTTGCCTTGAAGAACGGGCAGAAATCCCAGTGGCTAGATGTGCCAAGCTTATAGAGACATACCCCAAGAGACGTTCAGCTGTAATTGCTGCAAAAGGTGGCTCTACAAAGTATTGACTTTTGGGGGGGTGAATAGTTATGCACACTCAAGTTTTCAGTTTTTTGTTTGTTTCACAATAAAAAATATTTTGCATCTTCAAAGTGGTAGGTATGTTGTGTAAATCAATTGATACAAACCCCCCAAAATCTATTTTATTTCCAGGTTGTAAGGCAACAAAATAGGAAAAATGGCCAAGGGGGTGAATACTTTCGCATGCCACTGTCTGCTTCTAAACGCCAATGAGGAGATGGGAGAGGCTGGACTTGCATAGCGTTTGTTGTCACAAATAGAAGCAACTTCTGTTTTAGAGCTTGGCAAAGCAGGCGCTTCATGGCGCACGCCTGCAGTGTGGGTGCAATGATTGAATAACATGTAGGTGTACATTTATTTTGCAACGCTTGCTCACATGACATATCCGGTAAGTTTGTAAACCAGCTTTAGTAGTGTCGCCATAATATTTGAATTCATAAAAGTCATAATCATTGGGATATGTTTGCGATCCACAGTAGAAGACGTCCTAAATGCCCCCCCCCACAGCCTATGTCAGCTGAACACTGAAGCACTTGCGCTTGATATGCGTTTATAAACTGTGAATGAGAAAGTGAACTTGTCATTTAGCTCAGTTGTATGCTGCTTTGCGATCTAACAGCAAGGGCTGCATGAAATATGCACAATATTTGTTTTATGATGCACTTGGCGATGTTCAATTCATTCGCACAAAACGTAATGTAATGAAACAGGCAGGGAGCAGGTCTCGAACACTCAACCTTCTAGCCCGAAGTCCAGAGCTATCGACTGTACCACAAAAATGTGCTCAAGGAATGCCCTCCGACGAACCATCAAACAGGCAAAGTGTCAATACAGGACTAAGATCGAATCATAGTACACCGGCTCCGATGCTCGTCGGATGTGGCAGGGCTTGCAAAACATTACAGACCATAAAAGGAAGCACAGCCGAAAGCTGCCCATTGACACGAGCATACCAGACGAGCTAAAATACTTCTATGCTCGCTTCGAGGCAAATAACACTGAAGCATGCATGAGAGCACCAGCTGTTCCGGAAGACTGTGTGATCACGCTTCTTCCTGTCATCCAGGACCTCTATACCAGGCGGTGTCAGAGGAAGGCCCTAAAAATTGTCAAAGACTCCAGCCACCCTAGTCATAGACTGTTCTCTCTGCTACCACCAGAGCACCAAGTCTAGGTCCAAGAGGCTTCTAAAGAGCTTCTACCCCCAAGCCATACGACTCCTGAACACCTATTTAAATGGCTACCCAGACTATTTGCATTGCCCCGCCCACCTCCTCCTCTTTCACACCGCTGCTACACTTTGTTGTTGTCATCTAATAACTCTACCTTCATGTACATATTACCTCAACTAACCGGTGCCCCCTTACATTGACTCTGTACCGGTACCCCCCTGTATATAGTCTCGCTATTGTTATATTACTGCTGTTCTTTAATTATTTGTTACTTTTATTTCTTATTCTTAGCCGTTTTTTTAACCTCTCTAGGCTAGGGGGTGGTATTTTCACATCCGGATGAAAAGCATGCCCAAAGTAAACTGCCTGCTACTCAGGCCCAGAAGCTAGGATATGCATATTATTAGTAGATTTGGATAGAAAACACTCTGAAGTTTCTAAAACTGTTTGAATGATGTCTGTGAGTATAACAGAACATATTTGGCAGGCGAAACCCAGAGGACAAACCAACCAGGATATTTTTGTTGTTGAGGTCACTCTCTTTCAATGGGTTTTCTATGGGGATCTTGCTTGCAGTTCCTATCGCTTCCACTGGATGTCAACAGTCTTTAGAAATTGGTTGATGTTTTTCCTTTGAGAAATGAAGAAGTAGGGCAGTTCAGAACTAGGGCCGAGTGAAGTGTACTCTTTGATAGAGTGAAGTGTACTGTTGTGGTTGGGGCGCATGACCTGAAAGCTCGCTCCACTTTGTTTTTATCCGCTATTGAACGCAGTTTATCCCATCTTAAATGTTTTCGATTATTTACGTAAAAAAATACCTAACGTTGTATTAGGAAAGTTGTTTGAAATGTTTGGACAAAGATTACAGGTAATTTATTAGATATTTTGTAGTCATGTTGCGCGAGTTGGAACCAGTGTTTTTATGGATCAAACGCGCCAAATAAATTGACATTTTGGAGATACAACGATGGAATTAATTGAACAAAAGGACCATTTCTGATGTTTATGGGACATATTGGAGTGCCAACAAAAGAAGATCTTCAAAGGTAAGGCATGAATTATATAGTTATTTCTGAGTTTTGTGTCGCGCCTGGCGGGATGAAATAGGATTGTCTGTGTTTGTTTGATGGGGTGCTATCCTCAGATAATAGCATGGTTTGCTTTCGCCGTAAAGCCTTTTTGAAATCTGACACGGTGGCTGTATTAACAAGAAGTAAAGCTTTAATTTGGTGTATTGCACTTGTGATTGTATGAAAGTTAAATATTTCTAATAATTTAATTTGAATTTGGCGCTCTGCCATTTCACTGGATGTTGTCAAATCGATCCCGTTATCGGGATTTGAGCCCTAAGACGTTTTTTTAACTCCATCAAAACAATAGGTTTTTAGGGCTGGGATAATAACCTTCCTGCCAAAAAAAATGACTGACATGGCAGATTCAGACCGGACTAAAATTACGGATGTGGTGATTTGTGCTGGTGTACATAATTACATTACCTGAGCACCCCCAGTCAAATTTATCCCGTCCTTATTGGGCTTTCTACTGCCCATCGCTAAATTATCCTCATGATTATGATCACACTTCCTCAATTCAAATATTATGTCGACACTATACCAAAGATGGCTTTGTATGGTTTAGAAACTTGGGAACCAAGCTCGAGTTATTAGTGTCACCTGTCGCCAGGACTTGTTGAAATATCTTCACTCCTATAAAAAAAAAAATTCCAGGTTTCCGTCATAACTGCCAATGTATAAAAAATATATATAATTACAGGTGGCAGTTTGGAAAAAACGAATTCAGTCCGAATCCTCTGGAATAACGGGCATTCGGGGGTAATACATGCATAACCAACGTTATCTGGTAATATTAGTCCCATGTGAATAGGGCTACAATATTCTTCCTGGGACTGGAGGTGTATATGGGTTGGGCGATGTCTGGAATGACACATCGTCCCATCAACCTGTCCAAACATCGTTGATATACGATTGTATTGTCTTTTTTTTCTTCTTTTTTTACAGGGGAAGGGGGGAGTGCTTTGTTGCGTTGCCTACCAACGCGGTAAATGGTCTACAATGCAGCTTGTGTCATGCACAAACCACCGAATAATGTGGAAATCATTTGACCAATATTGTATTTTCATGTGTGCAAATAAATAAACACATATAAACTGTAGTGTCTTAGCTCTTATTACTTATTTATATAATAAGAAAGACTCTGAATACAAGAAATGGAACTGGAGCTTCACATTTTACTGGAATCAGTTAGAGCCAGAATAACATAGAACAACACTGCACATGACCAAGGGTGCTCCATTCTTACAGGGGACATCAGTAATTAACAGAACATAACATAAACCAATCATATGGTGATATGTGGTACTGATAACTTTGAATGGTGATTTGTAATCAAACGTTGTAGACCCTCAGGGTGATACGAGACCCTTTCAATGGTGATTTTGGACAATTAGAACAGAGATCGAGTGCGCATGTTCACCATAGAAGACATCACGGGGCAGTGTTCTTGCACAACAGCGGGCCAGCGCAGAGCTCACATCCACCCCAAAAAATGTAAATGTATGACCCAGTGGCATGGTGGAGAGGGAATGAGGGTCGATTTCCGCTCTTTGTCAACATAGCGCTCAAATACCTCTGCATCCGTGCAAAAAGTTCCCGTCTGAATGTTTTTTCAGTAGGCCTACAGCAGGCAATATTGTTACCCCACTCTGCAGTCTATTAAATCAGAAAAGGTGAACATGATTTTGTTCCATGCCAGAAACCTTTAGGTAGGTTAATATATAATGAAAAGAAAAATAGGCCGAATGGTTCTTGTTGCACTTTTATTTTATTAATTTTCAAAGCCTGTATTCACAGTGCGTCTTAATCTAAATAAATGTAGCCTTTGCCAGAATATTATGTTGTGTGCCTTAAACGTATTTGCACTGTATTTATTTGGTTAATTCCGTACTTATTTTGATTACTTTATTTATTTTGTAATTAGTAGCCTATCTAAATGTGGATAATTATTTTTATAGGTGACATTTTTTTATGTTCTCGCTTTCGAAAGCAAAGCTGTGAATTCTTATTTAATCCCCGTTGCTCACTTCAAGGAGAGTAATAAACACTTCCACAATAATATAAATATCTGTTTAGAAGTTTCACTTGTACAAGTAACGTTTACTGCAAATTTTATTGGCAGTAACCTAGTGTAGGCCTATATTATTGCCTTGTTTGGTGGCGGCACACAATTCGTTTTTCCTAAAGTTTTTGTCAGGTGGAGGGCCAGGAACTTAAATTTACACTTCCCATTCGATTATTCTGTCTTGCAATTGTTGGTTCTCGCTCTCTCATTATTACCATATCATCGAGACATAAATATCTAAATGAACTTTAAAGTGGAACTGACAGCATTTGAGCAACGTTCCTATCTCAATGTGCACATGAGGTATTTCACATTATCAGCTCAGTATGACCGTAAATAAACATGTATCCAGGATACATTTCTCACTTTATAATGGGTAGACATGCGTAAAAGAAATAGCAAACATTCACAAAGTTGTTTCTTCTTACCTCAGAAGGGATTCGCTGTGATGACTGTCTCGTGAAAGAGACTGTATCTGCAGCATATCTGTCTTCTCAAAATAAGGATGAGAAACTAAAAGAGGAACCCAATTGTCTGCCAGGCTTTGCATTTGTTTTTGCATGTCCATCCAAGCATGACAGACAGAAGTGTCTATTTGTATGATTTGGGGTTGATGATGGAGTGAGGTACTGTATCTATTTTCCATTCTGCGCTGTTCAGAACTGTATTTGTGAAGTGAGCTTTGACTCACTTCATTTGTCAGGTGTTTTGTTCAAATTTACAGTATGTGTAGTGTGTGTGGTTGTTGTACATGAAGAACATGAGGTACTGTACTGTACAATACTTTCTGAGTAAAACCTTGCTGATTTAAGCAGAAGTACAGTACTGACTCATATTTGTCTGTGAAAATATTTTATTGCATATAAAGACGACATGCTATACTGCCCAAGTTATTGGATTCAAGTTGAATAACTTCTATTCACATAGAAGGCACTGCTTTTGATTGTGGATGACAAAATATGTAAAAGCCCATAAATGCACTCACAGCAAATGTAATATCTGAGTATGAATACAAACTGAGCAAAAGTGATATGAAAAGAACAGGGTCACATTCATTAGGCACCTAATGGAAGAAAAGTTACTGAAACAAGGACTTGGATTTTGCTGCAGTGGTCGAAATCAGGATCACACAGAGTGTTTCTTGGTAGTCTTCTACAAATCTACTTTGAAACAAAGGCATATTTTGGGGCGGCAGGTAGCCTAGTGGTTAGAGCATTGGGCCAGTAACCCGAAAGGTTGCCCCTGCTACTGTTCCCAGGTAGGCCGTCGTTGTAAAAAAGAATTTGTTCTTAACTGACTTGCCTAGTTAAATAAAGGTAAAAAAATAAAAATACAACTCACACACATGGTTATGGGCTGAAAAAAAAAGAAACCTGTACCCTGTCAGCTATATGATGACAGCTTTGCACACTCTTGGCATTCTCTCAACCAGCTTCATGAGGTAGTCACCTGGAATGCATTTCAATTAACAGGTTAAAAGTTCATTTGTGGAATTTCTTTCCTTCTTAATGCGTTTGAGCCGATCAGTTCTGTTGTGCCAAGGTAGGGGTGGTATACAGAAGATAGCCCTATTTGATAAAAGACCAAGTCGATATTATGGCAAGAACAACTCAAATAAGAAAAGAGAAACGACTGTCCATCATTACTTTAAGACATGAAGGTCAGTCAACATGGAACATTTTAAGAACTTTGAAAGTTTCTTCAAGTGCAGACGCAAAAACCATCAAGCTCTATGATGAAACTGTCTCTAATGAGGACCGCCACAGGAAATGAAGACCCAGAGTTACCTCTGCTGCAGAGGATAAGTTCATTAGAGTTAACAGCCTCAGAAATTCCAGCCAAAATAAATTCTTCACAGAATTAAAGTAACAGAAACATCTTAACATCAACTGTTCAGAGGAGACTGCGTGAAGCAAATCATATCAAATTCAATTTTATTAATCACATCTGCCGATACAACAGAAACCTTACAATAACCTTACAGTGAAATGATTACTTACAAGCCCCTAACCAACAATGCAGTAAAAAAATAAATAATATGAAATAAAAGTAACAAGTAGTTAAAGAGCAGCAATAAAATAACAATAGAGAGACTATATACAAGGGGTACATGTACAGAGTCAATGTGCGGGGGCACTGGTTAGTCGAGGTAATTGAGGAAATATGTACATGTAGGTAGAGTTTATTAAAGTGACAATGCATCGATAATACCAGAGTAGCAGCAGCATGGGGGGGGGGGTGTGTGTGCAAATAGTCTGGGTAGCCATTTGATTAGATGCTCAGGAATCTTATGGCTTGGTTGTAGAAGCTGTTTAGAAGCCTCTTGGACCTAGACTTGGAGCTCCAGAACCGCTTGCCATGCGGTAACAGAGAGAACAGTCTATGACTTGGGTGGCTGGAGTCTTCGACAATTTTTAGGGCCTTTCCTCTGACAGTGCCTGGTATAGAGGTCCTGGATGACATGAAGCTTGGCCCCAGTGATGTACTGGGCCATACGCACTACCCTCTGTAGTGCCTTGTGGTCGGAGGCCAAGCAGTTGCCATACCAGGCAGTGATGCAACCAGTCAGGATGCTCTCGATATTGCAGCTGTAGAATCTTTTGAGGATCTGAGGACCCATGCCAAATCTTTTCAGTATCCAGAGGGGGAATAGATTTTGTCATGCCCTCTTCACGACTGTCTTGGTGTGCTTGGACCATGTTAGTTTGTTGGCGATGTGTACACCAAAGAGCTTGAAGCTCTCAACCTGCTCCACTACAGCCCCGTCGATGAGAATGTGGGCGTGCTTGGTCCTCCTTTTCCTGTAGTCCACAATCATCTCCTTTGTCTTGAAATGACTTACATCAGCTGCGGAGAGCATGATCACACAGTCAACCGGAACAGCTGGTGCTCTCATGCATGTCTCAGTGTTATTTGCAAGCATAGAAGTATTTTAGCTCGTCTGGTATGCTCATGTTACTGGGCAGCTCTCGGCTGTGCTTCCCTTTGTAGACTGTAATGGTTTGCAAGCCCTGCCACATCCAACGAGCTTCGGAGCCAGTGTACTACGATTCGATCTTAGTCCTGTATTGACACTTTGCCTGTTTGATGGTTCGTCAGAGGGCATAGCGGGATTTCTTATAAGCTTCCAGGTTAGAGTCCCGCTCCTTGAAAGTGGCAGCTCTAGCCTTTAGCTCGGTGCGGATGTTGCCTGTAATCCATGGCTTCTGGTTGGGGTATGTACGTATGGTCACTATGGGGACGACGTCATCAATGCACTTATTGATGAAGCCAATGACTAATGTGGTGTACACCTCAATGCCATAGGAAAAATCCTGGAACATATTCCAGTTTGTGCTAGCAAAACAGTCCTGTTGCTTATCATCTGCTTCATCTGACCACTTTCTTGTTGACCGAGTCACTAGTGCTTCCTGCTTGTATGCAGGAATCAGGAGGATAGAATTATGGTCAGATTTGCCAAATGGAGGGCGAGCGAGAGCTTTGTACACTTCTCTGTGTGTGGAGTATAGGGAGACAGCCTATACGGAGGAGGTCAGAGACCTGGCCGGGTGGTGCCAGAATAACAACCTATCCCTTAACGTAACCAAGATCAAGGAGATGACTGTGGACTACAGGAAAAGGAGGACCGAGCACGCCCCCATTCTCATCGACGGGGCTGTAGTGGAGCAGGTTGAGAGCTTCAATATCCTTGGTGTCCACATCATCAACAATGGTCCCGTGGTCCCGTGTGGCTCAGTTGGTAGAGCATGGCGCTTGCAACGCCAGGGTTGTGGGTTCATTCCCCACGGGGGGACCAGGATGAATATGTATGAACTTTCCAATTTGTAAGTCGCTCTGGATAAGAGCGTCTGCTAAATGACTTAAATGTAAATGTAAACAAACTAGAATGGTCCAAACACACGAAGACAGTCGTGAAGAGGGCACGACAAAGCCTATTCCCCCTCAGGAAACTAAAAACATTTGTCATGGGTCCTCAGATCCTCAAAAGGTTCTACAGCTGCAACATCGAGAGCATCCTAACTGGTTGCATCACTGCCTTGTACGGCAATTGCAACTGCTTGGCCTCCGACCGCAAGGCACTACAGAGGGTAGTGCACACGGCCCAGTACATCACTGGGGCTAAACTGCCTGCCATCCAGGACCTCAATACCAGGCGGTGTCAGAGGAAGGCCCTAAAAATTGTCGAAGACTCCAGCCACATAGACTGTTCTCTCTACTACCACATGGCAAGCGGTACCGGAGTGCCAAGACTAGGACAAAAAGGCTTCTCAACAGTTTTTACCCCCGAGCCATAAGACTCCTGAACAGGTAATCAAATGGCTACCTGGACTATTTGCATTGTATGCCCCCCCCCCCCAACCCCTCTTTTACGCTACTGCTACTCTCTGTTTATCATATATGCATAGTCACTTTAACCATATCTACATGTACATACTACCTCAATCAGCACGACTAACCAGTGCCTCTATATAACCTCGCTACTGTTATCTTTCACTGTCTTTTTACTGTTGTTTTTATTTCTTTACTTACCTATTGTTCACCTAATACCTTTTTTGCACTGTTGGTTAGAGCCTGTAATTAAGCATTTCACTGTAAGGTTGTATTGGCTGTAAGGTTGTATTGAATACCTGTTGAATTCAGTGCACGTGACAAATAAACTTTGATTTGATTTGAGTAAAGGTGGTCTAGAGTTTTTTTCCTACTGGTTACATGTTTAACATGCTGATAGAAATTTTGTAAAAGAGATTTTAGTTTCCCTGCATTAAAGTCCCCGGCCACTAGGAGTGCTTCCTCTGGATGAGCGTTTTCCTGTTTGCTTATGGCGGAACACTGCTCATTGAGTGCGCTCTTAGTGCCAGCATTGGTCTGTGGTGGTATGTAGACAGCTACGAAAAATACAGATGAAAACTCTCTAGGTAGATAGTGTAGATAGACACCAATAATAACAAAATACTTGGTTGGTCCAAGAAACACAAGCAATGGACATTAGACCGGTGGAAATCTGTCCTTTTGTCTGACGAGTCCAAATTTGAGATTTGTGGTTCCAACCGCTATGTCTTTGTGAGACGCAGAGAAGGTGAAGGGATGATCTCTGCATGTGTGGTTCCCACCGTGAAGCATGGAGGAGGAGGTGTTATGGTGTGGGGGTGCTTTGCTCGTGACACTGTCAGTGATTTATTTAGAATTGAAGGCGCACTTAACCTGCCTGGCTACTGCAGCATTCTGCAGCGATACACCATCTAATATGGTTTGGGCTTAGTGTGACTGTCATTTGTTTTTCAACAGGACAATGACCCAACATACCTCCAGGCTGTGTAAGGGCTATTTGACCAGGATGGTGAGTGATGGAGTTTTCATCAGATGACCTGGCCTCCACAATCACCCGACCTCAAACCAATTGAGATGGTTTGGGATGAGTTGGATCGCAGAGTGAAGGAAAAGCAGCCAACAAGTGGGACCTCCTTCAAGACTGTTGGAAAAGCATTCTAGGTGAAGCTGGTTGAGAGAATGCCAAGAGTGTGCAAAGCTGTCATCAAGGCAAAGGGTGGATACTTTGAAGAATCTCAAATATATTTAGATTTGTTTCACACTTTTTTGGTCTCTACATGTTTCCATATGTGCTATTTCATAGTTTTGAAGTCTCCACTATTATTCTACAATGTAGAAAATAGTAAAAAATAAAGAAAAACCCTTGGATGGGACGTTAAACGGGTGTGCTGACTCTCTGTGGTCACTAAAGATCCCATGGCACTTATCGTAAGAGTAGGGGTGTTAAAAAAAAGAAGAAAAAAAAGAAAAACCCTTGAATGAATAGGTGTGTCCTAACTTTTGACTGGTACTGTACATTACAGAAGACTGAAATATAACAAAACCCTTTGACATAGAAACACCTGATTTTCTGCAGGGTTTTTGAAATAATGTTTATTAATGATGAAATTATGAAAAATATTAATAACATTTGACCCATGAAGCAACTAGATAATTTGACTGCAGGAAAGTCCTACACAATGCACATTTGCATTTCCATTGCAAATGTTTTAAAACATTTTTCATTGCACTATTTCCAGCCCTCCTCTTGACCTCCTTCATTTCCCCTCTCCTATACCAGCAGCAGCCAGTATCTTCTCTGTGTCAACCACCATCTCATCGATGGCCCCATTGAGAGCCTGCAGCATGACAGTGAAGGAACGACCGGCTGAGCGGGCGTGCCTGGGCATGGCCATCTCCACCAGCCGGGTTGTGTTGGTGGTCAACTCCTTCTCTGCCGCTGCCAGCCGAAGCTTTACCTCCCCCTTAGTGACTTCAACCGACAGGTTACACGTCCGCAGGGCTTTGAGCCGTGCCGGCTCCATGCCGCGTTGCCGTGCCAACCGCTCAACAGACTCGTCGTCCAGACAGAGCGAGGCCCTGGCCTTGGTGAGGATCCTCACACCCACTCTGGCGTCCACCATGGAGGCCACCAGGGGCACAGGGATGGTCGACACCCCACCAGAGAGTGACGCGGCAGCCCAGACCAAGGCCTTGAAGGCGTCCCTCTTCTGGGTGACCAGGACTGGGGAGAGAGTGGGCAGGGCCAGGAGGAGAGCGTGGGCCCGGATCTCTGGTAGGTCCCTCTCCATCTCCTCCAGGAGTCCTGGGAAGTCAAGTTTCTCCAGACAGGAGGGCCTCACTAGGAACACCTTAGGCAGGGCCACCCCCTGGGCCTTCAACAACTCCAGGCTGGCCTTCCGTCTCTCCTCCAGACCCTTTTCTGTGTCCTTCTCTGAGGCCAGCAAGGCGAAGTACACAGTGTCCCTCTGCACAGAGCGGGCTTCCAGGAACACCGCCACGCTGTTGGCCTGGAGACTCTGTGTGAACGCCATGACCACCACGTTGTACCGCAGGATCTTCACCCGCTCCATGTACCCTTCCAGGTCAAAGGGTGAGGCTGCGGGGGTGGGTGGCAAGTCCCAGAGCCTGAAGTCAGGGTGCTTGGGGTTGGGATAGATGGCCATCTCCTCTGGAGAAGTGGGGCAGGGGGATAGGGCGGCTCCTTCATCCTCAGGCCCCAGGCCACGGAGGGCGTTGATGAATGCAGACTTCTCTGGCCCCCGCTCTCCTGCCACGGCCAGGTTGATCCGGCTGATCAGGAGGTCCTCCACAGCATCCTTGACGTCCGACAGCTTGTTGTTCTCAATAGACTCTTTGAGAGTCTCCAGGAGGTTCAGGCTGTGAGAAACAATATCCGCCGCCATGGCTGTGAGAGAGGTGAGGATGGTCATTAGCATAGAACAACATGTAGGAGCACTCACACATCTTAATAGTGGAGGATTACATTTCTTGGGCACGTAATTGATCAATTCAATTGATAATTGATTGGCTGTTATGTCCACACAGTTTAATACTGAGGTATTTATTAGTCTCTGAATAGAAGGCAAGAACAAACACTGACATACAGTGCAGCCCTCGAGGACCTGGAACACAAAATCCCTTACTGCTTAATCAATTCGGGATAAGTGGGAACACAATAAAACAGTTTCTTTACACAATTATTCAGATTTAATGTATTTAACTACTTATTTTTTACAGAATTGGTCAAATGACAGTATTGGATAGTGGTAAGTGTTGTGTAAACAAACACACAATCTTAGCTCCAAGTAACTGGCTGGTCTACAGTACTAATGTATGCTACTGCTTATGCCTTACCTTTGACCTGGATGAAAAAACCTAAGGACAGACCTTAGTAGGGAAATACATCCTTATCCAATGATCAATAGCAGATATATCCTCAATACAAGCGAAGTGAGCTGACTGTGTCTGTTAGATCTATTTACAGGCTCTGTACTGTGAGTGGAACATTCTAATCCTGTAATCCCATCCTTAATCCAGTATGAGTGTGAGCACATACTGTACACACGACAGAGTCCATGATGCTCACACTGACAATTGGCAGGTGACGTAAACTCTAAATGAACAGTTAACAGCAAAGGGACATGTTCATTTTCTTTTCATCCAAACCTGAGGAACAACACAGGTGTTTGTACGTGGGTTTGTTCGGTAGCTCAGTGACAGGTACAGTACAACAGAAACAACCACCACAACACAGCCAGATTTACAATGTGAAAGGGAGTGTCCATTTTTTGCTACTGTGACTCACACACACACACCTCTTGGTGTTTTTTTGTTCAGAGGAAACCATGCGAGATACCTCTGCCAACATCTGAGAGTTTCAGGTTTAATTTTAAACATCTGCCTTCTAATCAGAGCCTGTTGTTCTGTCTTCACTTACACCAGCAGATGGTTGAGATCACCTTAAATCAGTTTCCTTTTCTGATAAATGAGTATTATGATTAAAGCTCAAACTGAGAAGGGGTTAAGAAGTGGGCTTGTAAATGATGTGGCTTTGCGGTTATCATGTCAAATAGAGTGTCTCTATCTAGTGGTTGTTTGTAGGATATTCATATTTTTTACATTTTAATTTCATTTAAATGTAACCTTTATTTAACTAGGCAAGTCAGTTAAGAACAAATTCTTATTTACAATGATCGTGAACATATACATCTTGATTATGTCAACATAGAATACACGGTGGAGGAACTGGGTGAGTTCCATAGAAAACATCTACTGTTCTCTGCAGTCATACCATCTGTGTAATCACTGTCGAATACAATTTGTGGAGATAATAAATAGACATCCAACTTCTGACACCATGTATCACAGAGGAGGCTGGTGTGATGAGCTATAGGAGGACAGGCTCGTTTTAATGGCTGGAATGGAATTAATGGAACAGAGTTATGCATGTGGTTTCCATATACAGTTTCAAGTATTCCATTCCAGCCATTACAATTAACGTGTCCTCCTATAACTCCTACCACCAGCCTCCTCTGATGTATTAATACGTAGACGGGACACCATAGTGTTAGCTTTAGGAACGTCTTTACCAAGATAAAACCGTATATTGATACAGAGCATTATGGGTACTGTAGTACATCATGCTACAAGACAGTTAAAACATCATTTTGAAATTCTTTAAACAAATTTCAGATAGCAAACAACTAAAATACACACAAACATCAAAAGTAAGGTAGTGCCTCAATATATAGGGTTAGGGTTAAATCAAAATGCAAAAACAGGAAGGAACAGAGGAGAAAAAAACGACATGGTTTGACCTCTCTACTTCTCCAAACCACGTTTTTGTCAGTCCTTCCATGGTGACACAAAAACAGAATCATTACAAAACTAACATTACATTAGACAATGCTGAAAAATAAGGAATTACCAAAACTATTACCTACAGTCGTTTCAGTTAAACAAAGTCTCTATCATCATAAAACTTTCAATCTAGAATATGAGAAAATACCGCAGGGCTGTATATAAGAAGCCATAGTACTGTGCGCTATCTCCCACGTTGCTGTGTCACTCTCTCACTCTCCACCCATAATAGCCTTGACGTTGGAGTAAAGCGCTGTATCCTCATCTGTCTCTCGTAATGGCTTACCGTCCTCTTTCTCCTCATCCTTCCCTATCATCTCCTCCCCTTCTTCCCATTCCACCTCCTCCATCACACCACTCCCCTCTCCACTATCTTCTTCCTCCTCTTTCTTCTTCTCTCGTTTGATTTCGGCGTAGTCTGTCTCTGTGCTGGTGGTCTTCTTCTCTGCCTCCTCAGGAGTCTTCTTCTTCAGCAGGGAGTAGTTGATTCTGGCGTAGTCCACTTCATTTGGTTCTTCCCCTGTGGTAGATTTTCCTGTGGTTCCACTGGTCTGGGGCCCTCCGTTTTCTTCTCCCTTCCTCAGCTCCACCTGCAGATGGGTCTGTTTGCCCCCTACAGCCTGTCCTGCATCCGTCTATGGAGTAAATGACAGAAAGCACTGTGTTAGGAGTATTTTGTTATCTTGGTGGTCCCAGACCTTTTTGTGTTGCCTTGTAAACTCATATTGGCATGTTAATGCTAACTGAATGTTGGTAAAGCTGAATAAAGAAAGTAACTGGTACTGCACCTGTTGGTCTTCACATGTCACCATCTCCAGGTTCATGAAAGGGCTTTTGGAGTCTGAGTCCTTTGGGATCATTTCTTTGCGTCTAAGGAAAAGAGTACAAATGAAATGTCTCAATAACTGTATTTGGGAGGGGTTAGCAAGCACTTCCATTACAATATGGTTGTCACACCCTGACCTTAGAGAGCCTTTTTATTTCTCTATTTGGTTAGGTCAGGGTGTGATTTGGGTGGGCATTCTAGGTTGTCTATTTCTTTGTCTATTTCTTTGTATGGTTCCCAATCAGAGGCAGCTGTCTATCGTTGTCTCTGATTGGGGATCATACTTAGGCAGCCCTTTTTCCCACCTTCAGTTGTGGGATCTTGTCTTTGTTTAGTTGCTGTTTAGCGCTACAGAGCTTTACGTTCGTTTT
This sequence comes from Salvelinus sp. IW2-2015, assembly GCF_002910315.2. NCBI lineage: Eukaryota > Metazoa > Chordata > Actinopteri > Salmoniformes > Salmonidae > Salvelinus > Salvelinus sp. IW2-2015. The sequence goes on along the minus strand of NC_036874.1, from coordinate 11,452,488 downwards.
GTGATTTGTTGTTTTTTGGTGTCATTTGAAAATAAAGTAAAATGTACGCCTACCACGCTGCACCTTGGCCTCCTAACAACGGACGTAACAATGGTGCAAGACATTGGTACTTTTGACAATAAATCTGATGTTCTTGATAATAAATATGAATAAATCAGTAAGACAATCTGTAATTGATTTTTAAAATAACATATTCAGTGAATAGCAACTGTACATCAGTAATAGAATGCATTTACCTTTTACATTTCCCATTCAAACACAGGAAGATACAACAGATGGTGGCTGAGAGGGCTGCACCAACCACAAATGCAGTAATCAGTTTTAGGTCCGACAGCATAGCCATGATGTCTTTAGACACATCCTCTATAAAGAGAACAACACGTTGGGTTTTAGAAGTGGCGCACAACTTTTCTCAATCCAAGAGTGCAAATCATCTATGTTGCATTGATATTGGGAAGCTGTGGCTCTCTAACAAAGTATATTAACTTATATCTTTACCTTCTTGTTTTTCTATTTGGTTGACTTGCAGCTTCTCTCTCACTCTGCCCGCTTCATTTCTGCTGACACACTCCATAGTGGTATTGGTGTGGTTTCTGACAGTCGGGCTGATGGTGCTGTTCACTGAGAACATCAACACTGATGTAGTTAAACTGTACTCTTTTAGTGTTAACCATCTTATGAAGGGTAAGGGAACTCCCGGAGTTACACACACACACACACGTCATGAGAGGGGAGATAAATCATAGGCAATTTAAAGGTACCAGCATGTCACAAGCCATTTTCAATAAGTCTGTACAGTGCTGCTTGTACTCACACATCACAGTGACAACCGTGGAAGCTGTCAGAGATCTCTTGTGGTGTTGAGCTGTACACACATACTCCCCAGCATGTTCTCTTGTCATGTTAGAGATGATGAGAGTGGCCAGTCCAGAGTTATTCCGTTCCAAAGCTGCTGTCCCCTTCTTACTCCAGGTGATGTTAGATGATGATGGTGGGTAGCTGTCATCACTGCAGGTCAGATTCAGAGTATCACCCGCTCTCACTGTGTTACTACCTGAGATCTTGGGTTCCTTCACATCTAGAACATAAAGAACAGTACATACAAATCATGTTCATGAAATAGAAGTGTTGCAGCACACCGGGAGGTCAGATAATGTACACTACCTACGTGCCACATTCATTGTCAGTGTCCTCTTAGTGGTGATGCTGTCATTGAAGGTCACCAGACATGTGACGTTGGTGCCGTCATGCTTAGCTGAGGGGGTGAAGGTCAATTTTGAGAAGTGGGTTGTTGTCACATGGGTCAGGTCCTCTCTAATCTGTATGGTGGTGTTGTCTCTGAGCTCAGTGATGTTGTCTCCAGTTCCTCTCCATGACCATGTGATGTGAGGAGGAGTTCCAGAGCAGATCCCCGGGGCGGTGCAGGTCAGAGTAGCTGGTTCTCCCTCTGTCAGAGGAGGAGTCAACACTGAGGGCTTCTGGGTCAGAGCTGGAGGCAGGAAATACAAACACAGAAGTGAGTTTTACATCTGTGTACCAGACATCAGAGAAACAGAATCAGACACAGTGTAACATTATCCTAACTATGCTACCCATGTTAATTAAACTGCTCCAAATAATGCCCCCAAAAATTCCACCATTGTTTATAAAAAAGCAGACATTGGAAAGGGAGACTTGGGGAGGGGAATCTTGGCATTTGTGAATAGGAGGTATGTACCTGTATGTTACAGTCAGTGTACATAACTAACTACAGTAATAGTCATGTCAATGTAACAGAGTAATAGTCATGCTGTACCTGTCACTGTGATTTTCATTTTCTGTGGGAATGTAAATGGTCCTTCTAACATTCTGAATTGATACTCTCCAGCATCATTATCTCTGATGTCGTTGATGATCACACTACAGTTCTTCTTTGTCAGATCAGTCTCCAGTAGAGACACTCTCTGTTTAAAATCCTCCTGAGTTTTATGGGGAGTTTCAGAGTGGAAAATGTTGATTTTATTCTTATCACATTTGCCATTTCTAGGGCATTTGAACCATATTGCAGTGGTAGGCTTGATGTCATCAGGGTGAGTGAAAGTACATGAAATAACAGCACATAGTCCCTTCTCTGCTGTTATTTCTGCTGGACTGAAGGTGATGGTCCAGGTTGATGCTGTTGGTGGTGATTGTTGCTGTCCTGATGGAGGGAAATTAATACAGTCATGAGTAATACAGAAAGCACTTGGATACTACTTCACTTGTACTGAACTTTTTTGATGATTCAGAATCAGTTTAGATTAAAATGGGTTTTAATTACCATACTGTACCATTACTGTCACGCCCTGACCTTAGTATTCTTTGTTTTCTTTATTATTTTTGGTTAGGTCAGGGTGTGACAAGGGGTGATATATGTTTTTGCCCTGTCTAGGGTTTTTGTATGTTTATGGGGTTGGTACTAGTCTAGGTGTTTTGTATGTCTATGGTTGCCTAGATTGGTTCTCAATTAGAGGCAGCTGTTTATCATTGTCTCTGATTGGGAACCATATTTAGGCAGCCATATTCCTTGAGTATTTCGTGGGTGATTGTCTATGGTTAGTTGCCTGTGTCAGCACTATCATTATATAGCTTCACGTTCGTTTTGTTGTTTTTGTATAGTTCGTTAAGTTTTCTTTCTTCATTAAAAAAAGATGTACTCAAATCACGCTGCGCTTTGGTCTCATCACTATAACGAACGTGACAACTATGATTACCACATGTATACATCTACTAAAGATTTCAATATTAACAATACTTTAATGATGAAAGGAACCCTACTTTGACATGTTGCTCTCCCTGTCAGAGAGAAGAGTAGAGCTGCCCAGATGAGGACCCACATCCTGCCTCCACTGCCTCGATGAATCAACCACAACACCAGGGTCTGTCCTCTTTTACCTCTTTCTCTGGTCCCCTTGTCTGTGTCCACAAGTCTGGAGCACAGAAAGAGAAAAACACAGAATAACATGATAAAGAGTTATACAAGCAGTGAACATTTGAAATTCACTCTCACCTTTGATGCATGAAACAAGTTTTCTGGACATTTTGATAAAGAGGGAGGGGGAGGGCTTCAGCTCGGACCTAAACAGGAAGCCAACGGACAGGAATTCCTTGTTACCCGGAGACAGCTTCCACCCTTAGACCCCTAAAAAAGAGCCTCCCCATCAGCCAATTCAGTCGCATACGCAGGATTTGTAGTACACAGAGTGACTATAACAAGCAAGCCGGCTGTCTGGATGAGTGTTTCAGACAGCGAGGTTACCCAGAGGAATGGCTGCACGAAGCAGGGGAACGTTATAAAAATATGGCCCTTGATGACTCCCTCATGCCAAAACCTCTCCGCCCTCCTGACCAACGCATTCAGTGCTTCCTTCAATACTCCCCACTTGGTAAACAGTTTGACTACATCATTAAAAACCCTGGTACATCTTGAGCACTGATCCACAACTGGAAAAGAGGTTAAAGAACCCTGTGGGTCATCTTCAGAGGCGTCCCCAACATCAGTCAAATGGTGGTGAGGTCTGATCTTCCACTGGTGCCACGTAGCATCTTCCTAGACAATGTGCCGGACGGTAATTACATATGTGGTCGATGTACCCAGTGTAACTTTACGAACAAATGCACAATGTTCAATCACCCTATCACGGGCAAGGCCATCAAGATTAAGGACGTCATTACACGTTCCACAAAAAATGTGATATACCTGATCAAGTGTATTTGTGGTCTATGCTATGCAGGAGAAACGAAACGCGCTCTGAAACATGAATAGCAGAACACAGGAGTAATATCAGGACCCTTGACCAGAGAAACCCTGTGGCTGCGCATTTCATGGAGGCCCGTCACAACATTAGCTCTCTGAGATACATTGGTATCGAACATGTTAAGACTCATGGGGGGGGGGTACTGATAATCCATTATTGAGAAGAGAATTGTATTGGAATCACCGTTTGTGCACCACGTCTCCTAAAGGTCTGAACCAAGTGTTTGATATCAGACCCTTTCAAATCAAATCAAATCAAATCAAATTTTATTAGTCACATACACATGGTTAGCAGATGTTAATGCGAGTGTAGCGAAATGCTTGTGCTTCTAGGTTTTCCGACAATGCAGTAATAACCAACAGTAATCTAACCTAACATTCCACAACTACTACTTACACACACACACAAGTGTAAAGGGATAAAGAATATGTACATAAAGATATATGAATGTGGTGGTACAGAACGGCATGGCAGATGCAGTAGATGGTATAGAGTACGGTATATACATATGAGATGAGTACTGTAGGTATGTAAACATAAAGTGGCATAGTTTAAAGTGGCTAGTGGTACATGTATTACATAAAGATGGCAAGATGCAGTAGATGATATAGAGTACAGTATATACATATGAGATGGTAATGTAGGGTATGTAAACATTGTATTAAGTGGCATGTTTAAAGTGGCTAGTGGTACATTTTTACATAATTTCCATCAATTCCCATTTTTAAAGTGGCTGGAGTTGAGTCAGTATGTGCAGCGGCCGCTAAATGTTAGTGGTGGCTGTTTTAACAGTCTGATGGCCTTGAGATAGAAGCTGTTTTTCAGTCTCTCGGTCCTGCTTTGATGCACCTGTACTGACCTCGCCTTCTGGATGATAGCGGGGTGAACAGGCAGTGGCTTGGGTGGTTGTTGTCCTTGATGATCTTTATGGCCTTCCTGTGACATCGGGTGGTGTAGGTGTCCTGGAGGGCAGGTAGTTTGCCCCTGGTGATGCGTTCTGCAGACCTCACTACCCTCTGGAGAGCCTTACGGTGTGGGCGGAGCAGTTGCCGTACCAGGCGGTGATACAGCCCGACAGGATGCTCTCGATTGTGCATCGTAGAAGTTTGTTGGTGCTTTTGGTGACAAGCCGAATTTCTTCAGCCTCCTGAGGTTGAAGAGGCGCTGCTGCGCCTTCTTCACAACGCTGTCTGTGTGGGTGGACCAATTCAGTTTGTCCGTGATGTGTACACCGAGGAACTTAAAACTTTCCACCTTCTCCACTACTGACCCGTCGATGTGGATAGGGGGGTGCTCCCTCTGCTGTTTCCTGAAGTCCACAATCATCTCCTTTGTTTTGTTGACGTTGAGTGTGAGGTTATTTTCCTGACACCACACTCCGAGGGCCCTCACCTCCTCCCTGTAGGCCGTCTCGTCGTTGTTGGTAATCAAGCCTACCACTGTAGTGTCATCCGCAAACTTGATGATTGAGTTGGAGGCGTGCATGGCCACGCATCGTGGGTGACAGGAGTACAGGAGAGGGCTCAGAACGCACCCTTGTGGGGCCCCAGTGTTGAGGATCAGCGGGGTGGAGATGTTGTTACCTACCCTCACCACCTGGGGGCGGCCCGTCAGGAAGTCCAAGACCCAGTTGCACAGGGCGGGGTCGAGACCCAGGGTCTCGAGCTTGATGACGAGTTTGGAGGGTACTATGGTGTTAAATGCTGAGCTGTAATCGATGAACAGCATCTTACATACTGTATGTCACTTTGATTTGTCTTGCCTTCCAGGTCTCCTAGTTGGTCATTTTGTACATACTGTATATATTAGATTCTGTAACTACTATATCTGCCCATCTCATTGATATCAAATGATTAGAGATACACTAATTGTTTTTGAAATAGGTCACTGGAATTATACCTACGGCCACCTCACCTCCTGCTCAGTATAGTCAAATGGGCGGGTATTCCAAACGTTCTCAACAATCTTTTTACTACTGTTGCCAAGATTTTTTTACTTGAATCCATTTGTATGTATATAATCCTTTATGAGCATATGTACCTCTGAGATGAATTATGATTGCTTGTGCAACATGTTTTACTGTTTCCACGCCCAACACGCGTCATGTGCATAATGGTCATGTGAGATGGAATGTGTATATTTTGGGAAGTGAGTACTCAGTTTGTTTGACCTGACGAAGATCCGTTCCGGATCGAAACATTGTCAATAAAGCAGTGAATTGGGAGCTTCAACCGTGTGCGGGCCTTCTTGTTCTTTAGTATGATAATATCGACACATCCCGTTGCCAGCTGTGTAAGGAGAATACATATCCTAACAACTGACATGAACGTTTCATGACACGTTTATGATTGTCACAACCTTCTTACCTCATTTTTTTCAACTGTACTTTAATGCATGGAGAGATGTCAAACTCCTAGTTATGCTTGATTTTACCCTAATTGTCTGGAACTTATTTTGAAACCACATGGTAACAGAGTAATCACATACTTTTTAAGTCACATGGGGAGTCATTGTAACAAACAAAGTGCCAATTGTTTCTACCAAGGACTAAGGAGTTACTAGTTTTGTTAAATAATTAAGTAATGTCCAGAGTTGTCCATTTTCTCCAAGCACTTTAAAAAAGACATATTTGCCATGCAAAGAATAAGACTGAATCAGCACATTACCTCTCTCTGTATGCTCTCTCTTCTTGTTGACTGTGAGCCCCGTGTGAGTCTCTGAGGAGTGTGAACTGTCACTTCATGTCCCCAGTCTGTTACTCCTCCCTCTAACCTGGTGCTGCATCCAGGAAGTCCCTCTGTACTGCATACTGCCCAGCCATACTGTACTGTATATAGACCATAATCAACCCAAACCCATCAACCAACCCATCATTCCATACCGATCAACCAACACTACAATCCCCGTAGCTTATATATTCAGATAAAATATGAAGTAAAAATATAATTTGTAACTTATTCAAAACCAGTAATAGTGTCATTTTGTGTAGTTGTACAGCAAATGTGCATGTAGTCATAAATCAACATAATTGACCGCTACTGTTCATGCAGAGATCGAACTGCAATTCCTCTGAAAACAGTATTACTGTAAAATCGATTATGCTCCATGTTTTGGGGCAGCAGGTAGCCTAGTGGTTAGAGTGTTGGGCCAGTAACCAAAAGGTTGCTGGATCAAATCCCCGAGCTGACAAGGTCTGTCGTTCTGCCCCTGAACAACGCAGTTCCCCAGTAGGCCGTCATTGTAAATAAGAATTTGTTCTTAATAACTGACTTGCCTAGCTAAAAGAAGGTAATAAAATGATGCCTTGGTTTTCAGCTCATGATGTGTTTTACTTTAAGATCTGATAGTTAGCCTTACTGAGTTTGACCAAGGCTTTTACAACACTCTGTCGGCCTCAGTTAAGTTTCTCTTCACACTTTAAGACTTTGTTTAAGTACCCCCAACCTTACTATATTGATATAGGTGGGGTTTTACTTCTCCCAAATAATTACATTTGAACTATAATCCCTAAAATACAGTATGTGTTGCTGCTATTAGAAAAAAAGTATGTTCAGATTAGAACATGACTCATGCCTCAACATGGACATTTATTGTGGTATATTTTCTTTGCAATATGACTGGATATTCCTTTTCTTTGGATGTTCTAAATGTCTGATGGCCTGGTGACTAAATCTTTAAACGTCTTCCACCCAGTGGTGGCCGCTGATAGTCTAAATACCCAAGTTCATCCCATCTACAGAGAAGCCATCTTTCTTCGATTTCAAGCTAAAATAAATGAAGAAAACAACAGAAAATGTTTTGTTCGAAAATCTGTTTTCTCAACACATCTCCTAAACAGTAAGGTAGAAATACCCCCTCCAATTACAGTTCTCCATTACTTTATTAACAGTTATCCTCACGCACCTCTCCATTGTTTACAGTACTACTGTACATCACACAAATATGTTTTTAACCATTTAACTTGCCAATAGTTGCAACTGCAGTATCCGAATCAGGCCGGGATTCAATCCGCGCCACAACGCCTCTTTTAATAGTTTTGGTAAATGCTTTATTTTACAGCCCTGTGTCAGCTGGTACTGTATGTGCCTGGTGGTTGTACAATTTCAATACAATTATTTACTTGTTGTACAATGAGGCAAGTTTGGAAGGTGTTTCTGTAATGTTTTTTAAGGAAGTGTAATTTTACTTGCGCAATGTTTCTGTTTTTTCACCATGGGGAAGGACTAACAAAGATGTGGTTTGGAAAAGTAGAGATCAAATCATTTCTCCTTTCTTTTTTTGCATTTCAATTGCAAAACTTTCAAGTGGGCAAAACCATTCATCTTGAGACAACAGGCGTGTACATTACTAATCACTGAAAATATCAAAATACCTCATGGATCATGATACTTTCTAGTTTAAAGGGGTACAAAAACATACACTACTGGTCAAAAGTTTTAGAACACCTCATTACAGGGTTTTTCTTATTTTTTTACTATTTTCTATCATGTAGAATAATAGTAAAGACATCAAAACCACGAAATAACACATATGGAATCATGTAGTAACCAAAAAATTGTTAAACAAATCAAAATATATTTTATATTTGAGATTCTTCAAATAGCTACCCTTTGCCTTTATGATAGCTTGCACACTCTTGGCATTCTCCCAACCAGCTTCACCTGGAATGCTTTCCCAACAGTTTTGAAGGAGTTCCCACATATACTGAGCTGCTTTTGGATTCACTCTGTGGTTCGACTCATCCCAAACCATCTCAATTTGAATGAAGTCGGGGGATTGTGGAGGCCATGTCATCTGATACACTGTTTTCTACATTGCTCAGGTGCAGCCACTGTTTTGGTTCAGTGTCTTAAAAGGCTTTGCATGGTCAATCTGGCATCTACTGCAATATGGCCTCTGCAGAAGTCAGGGCATTTAAAGTGCATTCGGAAATGATTCAGACCTCTTGACTCTTTCCACATTTAGTTAAGTTAAAGCCGTACTCAAAAATTGATTTAAAAACAAAATCCTCATCAATCTACACAGAATACCCAATAATAACAAAGCCAAAACTGTTTTTTAGAAATGTTTGCAAAAGTAAAAAAATTATAACAGAAATACCTTGTTTACTTAGGTATTCAGACCCATTGCTATGAGACTCGAAATTGAGCTCAGGTGCATCCTGTTTCCATTGATCATTCTTGAGATGTTTCTACAACTTCATTGGAGTCCACCTGTGGTAAATTAAATTGATCAGACATGATTTGGAAAGGCACACACCTGTCTATATAAGTTCCCACAGTAAATGGTGCATGTCAGAGCAAAAACCAAGCCATGAGGTTGAAGGAATTGTCCGTAGAGCTCCGATACAAGATTATGTCGAGGTACAGATCTGGGGAAGGGTACCAAAACATTTCTGCAGCATTGAAGGTCCCCAAGAACACAATGGCCTCTGTCATTCTTAAATGGAAGAAGCTTGGAACCACCAAGACCTCTTCCTAGAGCTGGTCGCCCAGCCAAAACGGGGGAGAAGGGCCTTGGTCAGGGAGGTGACCAAGAACCCGATGGTCACTCTGACAGAGCTCCAGAGATCCTCTGTGGAGATGGGAGAACCTTCCAGAAGGACAACCATCTCTGCAGCACCTCACCAATCAGGCCTTTATGGTAAAATGTCCAGATGGAAGCCATTCCTCAGTAAAAGGCACATGACCTGCCAGCTTGGAGTTTGCCAAAAGGAACCTAAAGGACTCTCACACCATCAGAAACAACATTCTCTGGTCTGATGAAACCAAGATCTCTTTGACCTGAATGTCAAGTGTCACTTCTGGAGGAAACCTGACACTATCCCAACGGTAAAGCATGGTGGTGGCAGCGTCATGCTGTGGGGATGTTTTCAGTGGCAGGGACTGGGAAACTAGTCATAATCGAGGGAAAGATGAAGTTGAAGAGATGAAGAGAAGTACAGAGATCCTTGATGAAAACCTGCTCCCGAGAGCTCAGGACCTCAGACTGTGGCGAAGGTTCACCTTCCCACAGGACAACAACCCTAAGCACACAGCCAAGACAACGCAGGAGTGGCTTCGGGACACATCTCTAAATGTCCTTGAGTGGTCCAGCCAGAGGCCGGATTTGAACCCGTTTGAAAATCTCTGGTGAGACCTGATGATAGCTGTGCAGTGATGCTCTCTGCAGTGATGCTCCCCATCCAACCTGACAGAGCTTGAGAGGATCTGCAGAGACGAATGGAAGAAACTCCCTAAATATAGGTGTGCCAAGCTTGTAGTCATACCCAAGAAGACTTGAGGCTGTGATCGCTGCCAAAGGTGCTTCAACAAAGTAGTGAGTATAGGGTCAGAATACTTACAGTTGAAGTCGGAAGTTTACATCACCTTAGCCAAATACATTTAAACTCCGTTTTTCACAATTCCTGACATTTAATCATAGTAAAAATTCCCTGTCTTAGGTCAGTTAGGATCACCACTTTATTTTAAGAATGTGAAATGTCAGAATAATAGCAGAGAGAATGATTTATTTCAGCTTTTATTTCTTTCATCACATTCCCAGTGGGTCAAAGGTTTACACACTCTCCATTAGTACTTTGTACTTTGTTTGTACTTTTTTCGGGTAGCCTTCTACAAGCTTCCCACAATAAGTTGGGTGAATTTTGGGAACAATTGAATCCATATTAGAATAAGGCTGTAAAGTAACAAAATGTGGAAAAAGTCAAGGGGTCTGAATACTTTCGAATGCACTGTATACTTCTTGCATAGCTGTTGTGAAGGAAGTTGTCAAGGAAGTGAGTTTGTGTTTATTCTGGACATCCTGCCCCTCCCGCCCCCTCCTAGCTTCCACCAATCATGTCAATGCGGAGCTATATGGAGCCCTCCACATTGTTACAAAACTGTGGAGGTGCACGGCTATGCGGTACGGAGCTACATTTGGCCTCTGCATGCCTCCGGGGGCTCCACAATTGCGTCATATGGCGCCTCCGACCACATTTCCAGATAAAGCATAAATTGACTTTTGAAGGCAATTCGTGGTCAGAGTCTGCATTGTCCGTGCAGGATTTACAGTAATACAGCCTCTGCAGAAGTCAGGGCATTCATACTTCTTGCTCTTTGTGCAGCAGCACAGAGCTCTGGTGAAAGAAGTTGTCAAGGAAGTGAGTTTGTGTCACACCCTCCATATGAAGCCTCCGACCACATTTTCAGATCAAGCACAAATTGGCTTTTAGAAAGCACTAGTTTCACCACTGGTGTTTAAAATGAAAAGACACCTGCAAAAGAACATTGCTTATCTACTTTGTTGTGCTGTTACATTTGTTTCGTTGTTTCATGTTCGATGCACTCAGGGTGTTGTTACCTTTCATTTGAGAGGCGTTCACCACAAGAAAATGTTGTCATGTCACTATGCCTGATTTAAATACTGTATATGAAATATTTGTTCTCCCTGAGCTGTTTACAGGCATTTGACACCATTCTGCATTTTATCATCTATTTTCCCAACATCAATCAGTTCAATCACATTACATGTTGAAATGGGTTCATTCAGTTGCAGAAGTCACAGTCCTGGCTGAGCCCGTATGTGAGCTCACCGTGGCCTCTTTGCGGATACAATGTAGCCAAGCTGTCTGTATGCGCCTATCAAATAAAATAAAATGTTATTGGTCACATAGAAATATTAAGCAGATGTTATTGCGGGTGTAGCGAAATGCTTGTGTTTCAATGTCGGATTGACTAAATACAGTAGAACTAAATACAGTAGAATAGAATACAGTATATACATATGAGATGAGTAAAGTAGTATGTAAACATTTATTAAAGTGACTAGTGTTCCATTATTTAAAGTGGCCAGTGATTCCATGTCTATGTATATAGGGCAGCAGCCTCTAAGGTGCAGGGTTGAGTGGCCGGTTGGTACCCGGCTTGTGATAGCTATTTAACAGACTGATGTCCTTGAGATAGAAGCTGTTTTTCAGGCTCTCGGTCCCAGCTTTGATGCACCTGTACTGACCTCGCCTTCTGGATGATAGTGGGGGAACAGGCCGTGGCTCGGGTGGTTATTGTCCTTGATTATCTTTTTGGCCTTCCTGTGACACCGGGTGCTGTAGGTCTCCATGTCTCAGTTGTCTCAAGGCTTAAAAATCATTCTTTAAATCGGTCTCCTCCCCTTCATCTACACTGATTGAAGTGGATTTAACAAGTGACATCAATAAGGGATCATAGCTTTCATCTGGTCAGTCTGTCATGGAAAGAGCAGATGTTCTTAATGTTTTGTACACTCAGTGTATATGTAGCAATTTAGCAATTAGGATTTATCTGTAATGGTTATGATAAATACATTGTTGCTCAATGTTGGCATAAAGATAAACACACACTTTTCTGCCCTTGTGTTACATCATTTAAGTACTCTAGTTCAATTGTAACGGCTGTTGGTGGAAGAAGGAGTGGACCAAAACACAGCGTGTTAAGTGTCCATGTTAATATTTATTTTAACTCAGAACGCTAAAACAAAATAACAAAAATAGACCAACACGAAACAGTTCTGTCTGGTGCAGACACAGAGACAGAAAACAACTACCCACAAACACAGGTGGGAACAGCCTACCTAAGTATGGTTCTCAATCAGAGACAACGATTGACAGCTGCCTCTGATTAGGAACCACACCAGGCCAAACACATAGAAGTACAAAACATAGAACAAAACATAGAATGCCCACCCCAACTCACGCCATGACCAAACCAAAATAGAGACATAAACAAGGAACTAAAGTCAGGGCGTGACATCAATATCATTTATTGTGGAAGAACCTAGGATAAATTGTTGTGCTCTGTTCATAAATGGTGTCAATGCAAATCAATCAATCAATCAATCAAATGTATTTATAAATCCCTTTTTACATCAGCCGATTTCACAAGGTGCTCTACAGAAACCTAGCCTAAAACCCCAAACCGCAAGCAATGCAGATGTAGATGGTGGCTAGGAAAATAGTATGGGTGGCCATTTGATTAATTGTTCAGCAGTCTTATGGCTTGGGGGTAGAAGCTGTTAAGGAGCCTTTTGGACCTAGACTTGGTGCTCCGGTACCGCTTGCCGTGTGATAGCAGAGAGAACGCCTAATATGACACGCCTAATATATAGGTCCTGGATGGCAGGAAGCTTGGACCAAGTGATAGCGCCTTTGCGGTTGGATTATATATTTCTGAACATAGAATACTCATAGTGCAGAATAATGCTGCAATATACAAGAAATAAATCTAATTTGGACGAGCAAGAAAAAAAGACAAAAAAGTACATTATGCTTTTAAGTTGTATACTATCAGAATATTTAGATATTTATGTATGAGTCTGTACATCATTGCAGTATTGTTTTGTTATTGAGACACTACCTCACTTTGGTTTTGTGTATTTTAATTTGTATGTTCTCTGACATCTGTTCAAATAATGTATAATGGTGCATTTTTTAAAATTATTTTCAACCTATCGTCTCCAGAAAAATTGTTTTCAACAGTAATTATACCGATGGTATTAATGTTAAGCACAATTTATTTTAAAAAACAAACCAAAAAATCATGATTTTTATCAAATTCAAATCTGGACCTCGAAGCCAGTTCCTGTACTTTTTTCCTTTTTCCCAAACTGATTTTGACCTGGGATACCAGTGGGTGCAATAAATCAGGCAAAACAGAAAACCAGCAGTAATCTGGACCTTGTAGGGTAAGAGTTGAATACCACTGATGTATATGGTTTCCTCTGAACACAAAACCAACAGTAATCTGGCCTTGCCTAGGGAGAGTTGAATACCACTGATGTATATGGTTTCCTCTGAACACAAAACCAGCAGTAATCTGGACCTTGTAGGGTAAGAGTTGAATACCACTGATGTATATGGTTTCCTCTGAACACAAAACCAACAGTAATCTGGACCTTGTAGGGTAAGAGTTGAATACCACTGATGTATATGGTTTCCTCTGAACACAACCAACAGTAATCTGGACCTTGTAGGGTAAGAGTTGAATACCACTGATGTATATGGTTTCCTCTGAACACAAAACCACAGTAATCTGGACCTTGTAGGGTAAGAGTTGAATACCACTGATGTATATGGTTTCTCTGAACACAAAACAACAGTAATCTGGACACTTGTAGGGTAAGAGTTGAATACCACTGATGTATATGGTTTCCTCTGAACACAAAACCAACAGAGGTGTGTGGTGTGGGTTACATTAGCAGAAAATGGAGACAATCCAACTGCCTTTCACACAGAACATCTGATTGTGTGGTGGTTGTTGTTTCTTTGGTTCTGTAGGAAGTTGCTGAGTATATACGACTGCTACGTTCTCGGATATCCAGGCATGAGGCCCTGTTTAAAAACTCACATCAGACTAAGTATTGTTAGAGTAAATTAAGGCATTATCATAGAAGTGAAACAGAAATTCTAATAAATAGCCCTTTGTTTTAATACTAAACTGTGAAAATATAATGCATTTCCTTTGAGTGTCACAGGTTGAAGAAGAGAAACTAATATGTCACAATCAAGGAATTCTAAAAGAGCTACCGGAAAAACTCTCTGTTAACACATATATTAGACGTGGATTAAGACAGCCCCCCGCACATCTCTGATTCAGAGGGGTTGGGTGAAATGCGGAGGACACATTTCGATTGAATGCATTCAATTGCGCAACTGGCTAGGTATGACAAGACAGTTAGTTGGATCTAAGATTGTGTGTTTGTTTACCCAATACTTACCAATTACACAATACTTTCATTTGACCAGTTAAGTAGTATACATTGTTATTCCGTAAAATGTTATGAATTTTGTTCAAACAGTTTTTTTCTGTTCCCACTTATCCCCAAATGATTAAGCAGTAAGGTCCACGTTTACCAGTCCACGTGGGCTGTGAATGTCAGAGTTTGTCCTTGCCTCCTAATCCAATACCTCGGTATTAAACTGTGTGGACCTAACAGCCAGTCAATGACATTAATTGATATGCCAATGAATGATCAATTGAATTGATCAATTACATGCCCAGGAAATGTAATCCTCCACGATTAAGAAGTATATTCCTATGTGTTGTCCTATGGTAATGACCATCCTCTCCTCTCTCACAGCCATGGCGGTGAATGTTGTATCTCACAGCCTGAATCTCCTGGAGAACCTCAAAGACTCCATTGAGAACAACAAGSTGTCGGACGTCAAAGGATGCTGTGGAGGACCTCCTGATAAGCCGGATCAACTTGGTCTTGGCGGGGAAACCGGGAGCCAGAGAAGGCTGCCTTCCTTAACGCCCTCCGTAGTGTGGGCCCTTTGGATTAAAACCCCTTCTCCCCCACCCCTCCAAAGGATCTGGCCATCTACACAAACCCAAACACCCAGACTTCTGCCTGAGGGACCTGCCACCCGTCCCTGGAGCCTTGCCCTTTGACTCGGAAGCTTACATGAGCTAGTCAAGTTCCTGCGGTACAACGTGGTGGTCATGGTGTTCACTCAGTCTCCAGGCCAACAGCGTGGTGGTGTTCCTGGAGGCCCTCTCGGTGCAGAGGGACATGGTGTACTTTGCCCTGCTGGCCTTCGATATTGACATGGAGAAGAGCCTGGAAGAGAGGCGGGAGGCCAACCTGGCGGTGCAGAAGGCCAAGGGGGTGGCCCTGCCTAAGGTGTTCCTAGTGAGGCCCTCCTGTCTGGAGAAACTTGACTCCTGGAGCCTTTTGGACCTAGACTTGGCACTCCGGTACCGTTTGCTGTGCTGTAGCAGAGAGAACAGTCTACAGTATATCCRGGCCCACGCCCTCCTCAAGGCCTTGCCCACTCTCTCCCCAGCTCAGCTGGTCACCCAGAAGAAGGACRCCTTCAAGGCCCYGRTGTGGGCGGTCGCCTCGCTCTTTGGAGTGGTGTCAGCCATCCCTGTGCCCCTTGTGGCCTAGTTTGGTGGATGCCAGTGTGGGTGTGAGGATTCTCACCAAGAAATAAAGGAGAGCCGCACACTCTAGGAGCTTAGATGCAAAAATGTAATGTCCAATGTTTCGACAGACAAGCTGTCTTCATCAGGGTATAATGACAAACACTGAGGGGTGACTCGTTTATATCGTGTCAAAAGACACACACAGATGTCTGTAATCATGGTCGGGTGTGGTCATGTTTCCTTCAAAAAAAAAAAAAACAGGGAAACAGAGTCCAATCAAAGGTGTGATCACGTGCTCCACTAAGGCAGTTATTCATCTTATAACTTGTCCTTGTGGTAAAAATGATGTGGGTAAAACAAAGCACRAATTAAAAGTACGAATCTCAGAGCATCGTAGCACCATCAGGTGCAAAAACTTGACTTACCCAGTTGCGGCCCACATTTTGGAAGCAAACCACTCGATTTCGTCTCTGCGTTATATTGGCATCGAACATGTCACCCTCCCTAGGAGAGGGGGTGACCTCGACAAATTATTGTTAAAACGAGAGGCTGCCTGGATCTTTAATTTAAAGACCCTTGCTCCCTTYGGTCTCAACGKAGACWTTGTTCTGAAGCCATTGTTGTGATTAYTGTGCTATTGTAAATGTTTGCTGGCTTATGTAGCCAAGTTGTATCTATGATTGTACRCTATCCATTTATGTTTTTAAATGCTATTTTGATATATGAGAATTAACCAATGATATCAGGCCACACCCGGCTATGATTACAGACACCTATGTGTCTTTTGACACTATRTAAATGAGTCATCCCGCAGTGTTTGTCATTATAMCCTGATGAAGACAGCTTGTCTGTCGAAACGTTGGACATAACATTTTTGCATCTGAGCTCCTAGAGTGTGCGGCKCTCCTTTRTTTTTCAAAGTGTTCTACTCCGCTAGCTAGCACCTCGCCTAAATAGGTGTGCGTTTCTTTCGCCTCTAGASGATTCTCACCAAGACCAGGGCCTTGCTCTGTTTGGATGACGAGTCCTTGGAGCTGTTGGCAGGGAAACACGGCATGGAACCTATTTCGTGAACATGATTAACTKWGTATGCACTTTGTTTTCTAGATGTGAAGAAACCCAAGAGCTCAGGTAGTAACACAGTGAGAGAGGGTGATACCCTGAATCTGACCTGCAGTGATGACAGCTACTCACCACTATCACCTAACATCACCTGGAGTAAGAATGTGTAGAATTGCAGGAAATTTGCTGTAAACTGCTAATTATTCTCTCCGCCCCATGGCAAAATAAGTATAATAGGATGAAATGAGTTATACAATTGCAAAATCTTCTCTGAACCCCTTGGCAGAATGTGTATATTTGCAGCATTTCTCTAAGTCCCATGGCAAAATGTGTAGAATAATATTTTTTTTTGAGGTCAAGAGTGGGGCCCTAAAATGTTGTGCTCGCAAGGTAGGGGAAACAACATTTTTCTTAGGGCCCCCAAAAGGCTACTGCCAGCTCTGACTACATGTGTGGGTATGGATGTTGTTAAGCAGACCCGCGAGCCAATGCTGCCCCCCTGATGAGTTCAGATTTTTTGTGGCCCCCACCCCCATCAAAGTTGCCCATTCCTGATTTATACCATTGGTAGCCTGTAATTATTGTTGAGTGAAATTTGTGGAGATGGTAGGTTGGAAATAGCAAAAAAAAGAAATACACCATTTATACATGCTTTGAACAGATTTCAGAGAACAAACAAATGAAAAAAGTGAGGTAGTGCCTCAATATAAAATAATGTTGAAATTAAGAACACCTATAAATAGAAAAATATTATCAGATACGGGTGAGCTGACAATGTCAAAAACGATACACACGCTTCAATGGGGCAGAAGGCCGTGTGTTGTGGTGATTCTGGATGGTCAGATAGCTACAGTAGCAACAGTGACACAAAGCTGCCATGTGGGGAATCATAGGTGGCTCGTTTCAGCTAGTTGTATCTTGTTCTTGATACCATGTCTTGTTTTGACTGATGTCACGTCTATGTTAATATGTTAAAACAAAATGCTGGCTATAGCTAACCAACAACTGTAATAATGTATTTGTATTTTCAATAAACATTGGAGAAGAAATATACTTTACATGTTGTCAACGATCTAAGTCAATCTAAGTCAACCATTCCAAACCACATCTTTGTCAGTCCTTCCTCATGGTGACAAAACAGAATTATTACAGAAGTCAAATGACACTTCCTTGAAAAACATTACCAAAACATTACCAAAACTTGCTTCTATGTACAACTAGAAAATATTCTTATTGAAATTGTACAACCACCAGGAACATACAGTACCAGCTGACACAGGGCTGTAAAATAGAGCATTTACCAAAACTATTAACTACTGTAGTTTCAGTTGAACAAAAGTCTCAGTATCATCATAAAACTTTCAATCTGGATTCAGAAACTGATATAAGAACCCATGGCTGTATAATACTGTGGGCCATCCCCCACGTTTCTAGCAAAAATTGCTTTGTCACTCACCACCACCCATAATAGCCTTGACGTTGGAGTAAAGCGCTGTATCCTCATCTGTCTCTGCTGCTGGCTTACTGTTCTCTTTCTCCTCATCCTTCCCCATATTCACACCACTCCCCTCTCCTCCATCTTCATCCCCTTCTTTCTTCTTCTCTCTTTTGATTTTGGCGTAGTCTGACTCTGTGGTAGTGGTCTTCTTCTCTGCCTCCTCAGGAGTCTTCTTCTTCAGCAGGGAGTAGTTGATTCTGGCGTAGTCCACTTCATTTAGTTCTTCCCCCGTGGCAAACTTTCCCGCGGCTCCACTGGTCTGGGGCCCTCCATTTTCAGCTCTCTCCCTCAGCTCCAACTGCAGAGGGGTCTCTTCGCCATCCACAGCCTGTCCTGCATTCGTCTATGGAGTAGATGACAAAGTACTGTGTTAGGAGTCTTTTGTTAGCTTGGTGATGTTACGGCTGTCGTCGGAATTTGACCAAGGTGCAGCGTGGTAGGCGTACATTTTGAATTTATTAAATGAACACCAATAAAACAAGAAAGATAAACGACACGTAAAGTATTGTAGCGCTAAACCAGCAACTAACAAAAACAAGATCCCATAACAGAAAGTGGGAAAAAGGGCTGCCTAAGTATGATTCCCAATCAGAGACAACGATAGACAGCTGCCTCTGATTGGGAACCATACTCGGCCAAAAACAAAGAAATAGACAACATAGAATGCCCACCCCAAATCACACCCTGACCTAACCAAATAGAGAAATAAAACGGCTCTCTAAGGTCAGGGCGTGACAGGTGGTCTCAGATCTGTTTATGCTGTCTTATCAACTCATATTGGCATGTCAATGCTAACTAAATGTTGGTAAAGCTGAATAAAGAAAGAAACTGGTACTGCACCTGTTGGTCTTCACATGTCACCATCTCCAGGTTCATGAAAGGGCTTTTGGAGTCCTTTGGGATCCTCTCTTTTTGCCTGAGGAAAATATTGCAAATGAAATTTATCTAACTGTATCTTGAATTGTGTGTAACAGTGATAACACCAAGTAAAACTGAAATGATAACTTAAAACACAAAATATAAATATCCATTAACAAACGACTTATAGCTTAGACTAATTTCCACTTCCTGAACACATACTACTTAAATAAAAAACATAGCCTTTTCTTAGTAAAAATGAAATAAATACATTTGTCTTTCCACCATATAGTCAGACACATTCTATTCACAGGCTTGTACACAGCACAGAGGTTGTAGTAGCATTTTAGCAGTGCAGGAGATGCTGATATGGAACATGGGATCAAYAATCAATATAATAAAATATACAAAAACATACATCAAATAATAACTGAAAGTCAAGTGCGGTTGCATATGAGTATATTAGCAAGCACGCCCATTACATTATGGTGCAAGGCGTTGGTGCATTCGACAACGTATCTGATTCTCTTGATAGTAAATATGAATTTCTAAAGACAATCTGCAATTGATTTTAAAAACAACACTCAGTTAACACTAACTCTACATAACTAATAGAATGCATGTACCTTTTACATTTCCCTTTCAAACACAGGAAGATACAACAGATGGTGGCTGAGAGGGCTGCACCAATCACAAATGCAGTAATCAGTTTTAGGTCCGACAGCATAGCTATAATGCCTTCCCATTCCTCTAAAAAGAGAACAACAAATCAAATTGAATCAAATGTTATTTGTCACATACACATGGTTAGCAGATGTTAATGCGAGTGTAGCGAAATGCTTGTGCTTCTAGTTCCGACCGTGCAGTAATAACCAACGAGTAATCTAACCTAACAATTTCACAACAGCTACCTTATACACACAAGTGTAAAGGGATGAAGAATATGTACATAAAGATATATGAAYGAGTGATGGTACAGAACGGCATAGGCAAGATGCAGTAGATGGTATCGAGTACAGTATATACATATGAGATGAGTAATGTAGGGTTATGTAAACAAAGTGGCATAGTTTAAAGTGGCTAGTGATACATGTATTACATAAAGACGCAGTAGATGATATAGAGTACAGTATATACATATACATATGAGATGAGTAATGTAGGGTATGTAAACATTATATTAAGTAGCATTGTTTAAAGTGGCTARTGATATRTTTTTACATCAATTTCCAACTCTGAATGGAAAGTGGCTCACATTACTTCATATCCCCTGGAAGAAAATATTAATTTCTCTAAGCCAAAATGTACATAACATCATCAAATATTGCAAACAGTGGTGGGAATGGGAAGCTGTGACTTCCTAACCAAGTAACTTGACATTATATATTACCTCCTTGCTTTTCTTGGCTCTTATTTTGCGTGACCTGCAGCTCCTCTCTCACTACACACACAACATTTCTGCTGACACATTCCACAATGTGTTGTTGTGGTTTCTAACAGGCAGGCTGATAGTGCAGTTCACTGAGGAACCCAACACTGACGTAGTGGGGCTGCACCTCTCTGTGTTGAGCTCCAGCAGTGGCCAATATATGAGGGGTAAGGGAACCCCCTGACTGACACACACACAGGTCATGACCTCTGCCTGTCCACACACCAGAGCCAGGAAGAATCACAGGAAGGTCTGGAAAAAGACAGTGAAGAGAGAGATATCAGTGATAGATTGATGCTAAAAACATGCCAGAGTAATTCCAGATCATAAAATAGCGACATGAGTTTGTATATTTCAGTCCAGTTTGTACTTACACATCACAGTGACAACAATGGAAGCTGTCAAAGTCCTGTTAAGGTGTGAACTGTACACACATACTCCCCAGCATGTTCTCTTGTCACATTGGAGATGGTGAGAGCAGCATTTTCCCTGTAATTCTGAAGTGGGGCACTTGTCCCGTTCTTACTCCAAGTGATGTCAGATGGAGGGTAACTGTTAACACTGCAGGTCAGATCCAGGGTACCATCCTCCTTCACCATTTCATTTCCAGTTATTTGAGGGTCTTTCACATCTTTAAGTGCAAAGAGTTTCTAATTGTACACATTTATTTTTAAACATACACTAAATTCAGACTATGTTGGTTGAGAGACTAATAGCAATGGATCATGATTTAACAAGGAAAAGGTCAAAGCCATGACATAACTGCAGGTGGAGCCTTCATATTTGTATCATTTGCTTATTATCAAGGTTATTCCTAGGTTTCAAAGATTCTCTGGAATAAGGTGTTTCATGTAAAACGTCGGATAGGTGGTACTCACATGTCACATTCAAAGTTACTGTCTCTTCAATTTGATATTTTTTCTGGAAGGTTACTTGACACGCAACCATCATGTTGTGGTGTTCAGCTGAGGGGGTAAAGGTCAACGTTGAGAAGTGGGTTGTTGTCACATKGGTCAGGTCCTCTCTAATCTGTATGGTGGTGTTGTCTCTGAGCTCAGTGATGTTGTCTCCTGTTCCTCTSCATGTCCATGTGATGTTAGGAGGAGTTCCAGAGCARATCCCCGGGGCGGTGCAGGTCAGAGTAGCTGGTTCTCCCTCTGTCAGAGGAGGAGTCAACACTGAGGGCTTCTGGGTCAGAGCTGGAGGCAGGAAATACAAACACAGAAGTGAGTTTTACATCTGTGTACCAGACATCAGAGAAACAGAATCAGACACAGTGTAACATTATCCTAACTATGCTACCCATGTTAATTAAACTGCTCCAAATAATGCCCCCAAAAATTCCACCATTGTTTATAAAAAAGCAGACATTGGAAAGGGAGACTTGGGGAGGGGAATCTTGGCATTTGTGAATTGGAGGTATGTACCTGTATGTTACAGTCAGTGTACATAACTAACTACAGTAATAGTCATGTCAATGTAACTGAGAGTAATAGTCGTGTTGTACCTGTCACTGTGATTTTCATTTTCTGTGGGTATGTAAATGATCCTCCTAACGTTCTGAATTGATACTCTCCAGCATCATTCTCTCTGATGTCGTTGATGATCACACTACAGTTCTTCTTTGTCAGATCAGTCTCCAGTAGAGACACTCTCTGTTTAAAATCCTCCTGAGCTTTATGGGGAGTTTCAGAGTGGAAAATTATGTTTTCATCCTTATCACATCTGCCATTTGTAGGGCACTTGAACCATATTGCAGGGGTAGTTTTGATGTTATCAGGGTGAGTGAAAGTACATGAAATAACAGCACATAGTCCCTTCTCTGCTGTTATTTCTGCTGGACTGAAGGTGATGGTCCAGGGTGATGGTGTTGTTGGTGGTGGTTGTTGCTGTCCTGATGGAGGGAAATGAATACAGTCATGAGTAATACAGAAAGCACTTGGATACTACTTCACTTGTTCGTAAACATTTTTTATGAGATAGTGTCTACTGAGATATTTGCCAAACCACTACTACTACCAAATCTACTTATGATTATCATATCAACATTAGTTGTGATAAAAGGGACCTTACCGTTGCATGTGGCTCTCTCTGTCAGAGAGAGAAGTAGAGCTGCCGAGATGAGGACCCACATCCTGCCTCCACTGCCTTGATGAATCAATCACACGGGGTCTCTTTCCTCTTTCTCTTATTGTCACTATCTCTGTCGGTGTCCACTGGTCTGGAGCACAGGTGTGAAATAGAATACATAGTCAGTTGCGGAACTGAATGCATTCAACCAAAATCTGTCTTCTGCATTAAACCCTATTTCGCAGGTTTTTCCACTTTGGCTGCTTGATTAATCAAACTAGCAACTTTTCAGTTACTGCTCAACGCTTTTAAACTCTAGGCTACCTGTCGCTCATAATAAATGCATTCAGCATGCTTGTGAGTTACTTAAGAATATGTCAGCGAATGTGTTTTTAACGCATATAAAGGGAAGTACCCTTTTTGCAGCAGATTTCTGCATATTGAGGAAATGACTTCATCTATCAGACCACAGAGGGGTTCAAAAAAGAGAGAGAATGTAGCAAGCGTATCTCTATCCAATGCAAGGCATTTTCCATATTATTCACATGTACTTGTTACAAACAGCCATCTTGAAATATGTACACATTTTCTTGTGTAAATCTTTCTTATATGAAATATTAAATAAATCTGCATGTAATATAATTAGGCATGGGTATTGCAAGTGGTGTATTGGGATTGCAGTCTGTGGCTCAGTTGTTTGAGTACGGTGCTTGCAATGCCTGGGTTTGTGGGTTTGATTCCCAACGGGGTCCATAAAGGAAAAAGTACAAACATGCATTGACTCACTACTGTAGTTTCTCTGGATATGAGTGTCTGCTAAATTGACTTAAATGTTAACCAAGTTGGTTTGTTGTGTTGGTTGATTATGGTCTATATACAGTATGGCTGGGCGGTATACAGTACAGAGGGACTTCCTGGATTGCAGCACCAGGTCAGAGAGAGTAACAGACTGGGGACATGAAGTGACAGTTCACACCCATGAGAGACATACAGGGTTCCTGATCAACAGGAGGAGAGAGCACACAGAGAGGTAATGTGCTGATTCAGTCTAACTTTTGCATGGATCGAAAGACAAGCTATTGAACCATTATATGTTTGGTTTTTTGTTACATTGAATGACTGTTAAAACTTGATTATGACTACTTAATGTAATGGTAATTTTTCTATTAATCCTTTAGGGCATTACAACACATTGCTTCAAAAGGCTTTATATACAGTTGAAGTCGGAAGTTTACATACACCTTAGCCAAATACATTTAAACTCAGTTTTTCACAATTCCTGACATTTAATCATAGTACAAATTCCCTGTCTTAGGTCAGTTAGGATCACCACTTCATTTTAAGAATGTGAAATGTCACAATAATAGCAGAGAGAATGATTTATTTCGGCTTTTATTTCTTTCATCACATTCCCAGTGGGTCAGAAGTTTACATACACTGAATTAATATTTGGTAGCATGGCTTTAAATTGTTTAACTTAGGTCAAACCTTTCGGTAGCCTTCCACAAGCTTCCCACAATAAGTTGGGTGAATTTTGGCCCATTCCTCCTGACAGAGCTGGTGTAACTGAGTCAGATTTGTAGACCCCCATGCTCGCACATGCTTTTTCAGTTCTGCCCACAAATCTTCTTATAGAATTGAGGTCAGGGCTTTGTGATGGCCACTCCAATACCTTGACTTTGTTGTCCTTAAGCCATTTTGCCACAATTTGGAAGTATGTTTGGGGTCATTGTCCATTTGGAAGCCCCGTTTGCGACCAAGCTTTAACTTCCTGACTGATGTCTTGAGATGTTGCTTCAATAT
This sequence comes from Salvelinus sp. IW2-2015, assembly GCF_002910315.2. NCBI lineage: Eukaryota > Metazoa > Chordata > Actinopteri > Salmoniformes > Salmonidae > Salvelinus > Salvelinus sp. IW2-2015. The sequence goes on along the minus strand of NC_036874.1, from coordinate 11,428,110 downwards.
AACCACATAATTTTCCCTCCTCATGGTGCCATCTATTTTTGTGAAGTGCACCAGTCCCCTCCTGCAGCAAAAGCACCCCACAACATGATGCTGCCATCCCCGTGCTTCACACTTGGGATGGTGTTCTTCAATTTGCAACCTCCCCCTTTTTCCTCCAATATAACGATGGTCATTATGGCCAAAACAGTTCTTATTTTTGTTTTCATCAGACCAAGAGGACATTTCTCCAAAAGTACAATCTTTGTCCCCATGTGCAGTTGCAAACCGTAGTCTGGCTTTTTTTATTAACTTCTTATGGCTGCAATCCCGTTAACGAGATGATATGACAACAGCCAGTGAAAGTGCAGGGTGCTAAATTCAAAACAACAGAAATCTCATAATTAAAATTCCTCAAACACACAATGTATCTTATACCATTTTTAAATGTAATCTTGTTGTTAATCAACCAAAGTGTCCGATTTCAAATAGGCTTTTCAGCGAAAGCACCCAAACGATTATTTTAGGTCACCGCAAAATCACAGACAAACACAGTCATTTTTCCAGCCAAAGACAGGAGTCACAAAAAGCAGAAATAGAGTAAAATGAATCACTAACCTTTTGATGATCTTCATCAGATGACACTCATAGGACTTCATGTTACACAATATATATATGTTTGTTCGATAAAGTTAATATTTATATCCAAAAACCTCAAGTTTACATTGGCCGCCATGTTCAGAAATGCCTCCAAAATATTCTGAGAAATTGCAGAGAGCCACGTCAAATAACATAAATACTCCTCATAAACTTTGATGAAAGATACATGTTTTACATAGAATTAAAGATACACTTGTTCTTAATGCAACCGCTGTGTCAGATTTCAAAAAAGCTTTACGGCAAAACACAATATTCAATAATCTGAAAACAGCGTTCAGCCACAAAAGCAAGCCATACAGTTACCCGCCAAATTGTGCAGTCAACAAAACTCATAAAAAGCATTATAAATCTTCACTTACCTTTGCTGATCTTCGTCGGAATGCCCTCCCAGGACTCCCACTTCCACAAGAAATGTTCGTTTTGTTCGGTAATGTCCATCATTTATTGTCCTAATAGCTATTTTTGTTAGCGTGTTTGTAAACAAATCCAACGTCAGGAAGCGCGTTCACTAAAAGCTGACGAAATGTCCAAAAGTTCCGTAACAGTCAGTAGAAACATGTCAAACGATGTATTGAATCAATCTTTAGAATGTTTTTAACATAACTTTAAAAATAACGTTCCAACCGGAGAATTACATTGACTTCAGATGAGCGATGGAACAGAGCTCCGTCTCATGTGAACGCTCATGGTCAGAGCATGGTCAGGTCATGGCAGACCTGACTAATTCCCCTCTCATTCGGCCCCCCTTCACAAGTAGAGGCTTCAGACAAGGTTCCACAGACTGTTGACATCTAGTGGAAGCAGTAGGAAGTGCAAACTCATCCATATCTCGCTGTGAATTCAATAGGATCTTGGTTGAAAATCAACCAGCCTCAGAATTCCCACTTCCTGTTTGGATTTTTTTCTCAGGTTTTTGCCTGCCATATGAGTACTGTTATACTCACAGACATCATTCAAACAGTTTTAGAAACTTCAGAGTGTTTAATAATAATATGCATATATTAGACAACTGGGACTGAGGAGCAGGCAGTTTACTATGGGCACCTCTGTGCACCTTTCATCCAAGCTACTCAATACTGCCCCTGCAGTTTTGAGCAGTGGCTTCTTCCTTGGAGCAGCGGCAGCCTTTCAGGTTATGTCGATATAGGACTTGTTTTACTTTGGATATAGATACTTTTGTACCTGTTTTCTTCCAGCATCTTCACAAAGTAATTTGCTGTTGTTCTGGGATTGATTTGCACTTTTTTGCACCAAAGTACATTAATCTCTAGGAGACAGAACGCGTATCCTTCCCTGAGCGGTATGACGGCTGCGTGGTCCCATGGTGTTTATACTTGTGTACATTGTTTGTACAGATGAACGTGGTACATTCAGGCGTTTGGAAATTGCTCCAAAGGATGAACCAGACCTTGTGGAGGTCTTGGCTGATTTCTTTTGATTTTCCATGATGTCAAGCACAGAGGCACTGAGTTTTGAAGGTAGGCCTGGAAATACATCCAACTCCAATTGACTAAAACGATGTCAATCAGCCTATCAGAAGCTTCTAAAGCCATGACATCATTTTCTGGAATTTTCCAAGCTGTTTAAAGGCCCAGTCAACTTAGTGTATGTAAACTTCTTTCCCAGTGGAATTGTGATATGGTGAAGTAAGTGAAATAATCTGTCTGTAAACAATGTTTGGAAAGATTACTTGTGTCATCCACAAGTAGATGTCCTAACCGACTTGCCAAAACTATAGTTTGTTAACAAGAAATTTGTGGAGTGGTTGAAAAACGAATTTTAATGACTCCAACCTAAGTGTGTGTAAACTTCAGACTTCGACTGTAGCTTATGCATAAAGATTTATGAATGCAGTTAAAGATATTTTGGAGCAGTTATTAACGCTTATGCTGGGCATTATAATGTTTTATAAGGAGTCACTCATAAGGAGTTATAAATGTGCTTGGAATGCATTATGAAGAAGGTGGTCATAGGAACTGAGTGTCACACAGCTAGGAGTGGTGGGTGCGGAGTCAGGCGCAGAGAGCAGACGATAAGGGGAAAAACAAACTTTATTACGGTATCCAAAAGTAACGCCAAAAACGACAGGCGAAAATAAATATGTCCAACCCAAAACTGGACACCAAACAGTCAGTGAACATAACACGCAACCAACATAGACAAACAGAGAACAAGCCCGCCACAAAGCAGGCGGCCTAACAGGCTTAAATAGCCCTGAAACAAAACTCAAACAAGAAACAGGTGCAACCAATAAGACATAACAAACAGAATAGGAAAAGGGATCGGTGGCAGCTAGTAGACCGCCAACGACCGCCGAGCGCCGCTAAACAGGCAGGGGAGCCACCTTCGGTGGAAGTCGTGACACTGAACCATACATTTTTCTTTGACATACTCTCTAGGCATTACAGCAAAATATGTCTTAGTTGAATAACATGCTATAAGACGGTTGTTATGAATGACACTGTAGCACTCATAAAGATGTAATGAAACATTAATATCGGATGTGTATTGCTATGTGTTGTTATTATCACAACACCATTTCATATTCTA
>NC_036874.1:11401095-11424899 GCF_002910315.2 Salvelinus sp. IW2-2015 | reverse complement strand
ACTTGTGGAGGTCTTGGCTGATTTCTTTTGATTTTCCATGATGTCAACACAGAGGCACTGAGTTTGAAGGTAGGCCTGGAAATACATCCAACTCCAATTGACTAAAACGATGTCAATCAGCCTATCAGAAGCTTCTAAAGCCATACATCATTTTCTGGAATTTTCCAAGCTGTTTAAAGGCCCAGTCAACTTAGTGTATGTAAACTTCTTTCCCAGTGGAATTGTGATAGGTGAAGTAAGTGAAATAATCTGTCTGTAAACATTGTTGGAAAGATTACTTTGTCATCCACAAAGTAGATGTCCTAAACGACTTGCCAAAACTATAGTTTGTTAACAAGAAATTTGTGGAGTGGTTGAAAAACAATTTTAATGACTCCAACCTAAGTGTGTGTAAACTTCAGACTTCGACTGTAGCTTATGCATAAAGATTTATGAATGCAGTTAAAGATATTTTGGAGCAGTTATTAACGCTTATGCTGGGCATTATAATGTTTTATAAGGAGTCACTCATAAGGAGTTATAAATGTGCTTGGAATGCATTATGAAGAAGGTGGTCATAGGAACTGAGTGTCACACAGCTAGGAGTGGTGTGGCGAGTCAGGCGCAGAGAGCAGACGATAAGGGGAAAAACAAACTTTATTACGGTATCCAAAAGTAACGCCAAAAACGACAGGCGAAAATAAATATGTCCAACCCAAAACTGGACACCAAACAGTCAGTGAACATAACACGCAACCAACATAGACAAACAGAGAACAAGCCCGCACAAAAGCAGGCGGGCCTAAACGGCTTAAATAGCCCTGAAACAAAACTCAAAACAAGAAACAGTGCAACCAATAAGACATAACAAACAGAATAGGAAAAGGGATCGGTGTGGCAGCTAGTAGACCGCCAACGACCGCCGAGCGCCGCTAGAACAGGCAGGGAGCCACCTTCGGTGGAAGTCGTGACACTGAGACCATACATTTTTCTTTGACATACTCTCTAGGCATTACAGCAAAATATGTCTTAGTTGAATAAACATGCTATAAGACGGTTGTTATGAATGACACTGTAGCACTCATAAAGATGTAATGAAACATTAATATCGGATGTGTATTGCTATGTGTTGTTAATATCACAACACCATTTTCATATTCTATTTCACACCTGTGCTCCAGACCAGTGGACACCGACAGAGATAGTGACAATAAGAGAAAGAGGAAAGAGACCCCGGTACTGTGATTGATTCATCAAGGAGTGGAGGCAGGATGTGGGTCCTCATCTCGGCAGCTCTACTTCTCTCTCTGACAGAGAGAGCCACATGCAACGGTAAGGTCCCTTTTATCACAACTAATGTTGATATGATAATCATAAGTAGATGTGGTAGTAGTAGTGTTTGGCAAATATCTCAGTAGACACTATCTCATAAAAAAGGTTTACGAACAAGTGAAGTAGTATCCAAGTGCTTTCTGTATTACTCATAACTGTATTCATTTCCCTCCATCAGGACAGCAACAACCACCAGCAACAGCATCACCCTGGACCATCACCTTCAGTCCAGCAGAAATAACAGCAGAGAAGGGACTATGTGCTGTTATTTCATGTACTTTCACTCACCCTTGATGACATCAAGCCTACCACTGCAATATGGTTCAAGTGCCCTACAAATGGCAGATGTGATAAGGATGAAAACATAATTTTCCACTCTGAAACTCCCCATAAAGCTCAGGAGGATTTTAAACAGAGAGTGTCTCTACTGGAGACTGATCTGACAAAGAAGAACTGTAGTGTGATCATCAACGACATCAAGAAGAATGATGCTGGAGAGTATCAATTCAGACTGCCAAGTTCATATACATACTCGAAGAAAGTGAAAATCACAGTGAGCGGTACTATGACTATTATTACCAGTTACAGTGACAACCTATTATTGTAGTTAATTGTATACAGTACATACGTGTCAAGTTCCCCTCAGGTCTCCCTTATTATAAAGTTCTATCATAAGAGGACATTTACTGGGAAAAACTCCCATTCAGAGTCATCACATGCATGCTGCTCTCCTACGGCTGATTATGTGTCACTGCTGTTTTGTACACAGGTGTAAAACTCACTTCTGTGTTTGTATTTCCTGCCTCCAGCTCTGACCCAGAAGCCTCAGTGTTGACTCCTCCTCTGACAGAGGGAACCAGCTACTCTGACCTGCACCGCCCCGGGATCTGCTCTGGAACTCCTCCTCACATCACATGGACATGGAGAGGAACAGGAGACAACATCACTGAGCTCAGAGACAACACCACCATACAGATTAGAGAGGACCTGACCCATGTGACAACAAACCACTTCTCAACGTTGACCTTTACCCCCTCAGCTGAACACCACAACATGATGGTTACGTGTCAAGTAACCTTCCAGAAAAAATATCAAATTGAAGAGACAGTAACTTTTGAATGTGACATGTGAGTACCACCTATCCTACATTTTACATGAAACACCTTATTCCAGAGAATCTTTGAAACCTAGGAATAACCTTGATAATAAGCAAATTATACAGTATGAAGGCTCCACCTGCAGTTATGTCATGGCTTTGACCTTTTCCTTTTTAATCACGATCCATTGCTATTAGTCCCTCAACCAACATAGTCTGAATTTAGTGTATGTTTAAAAATAAATGTGTACAATTAGAAACTCTTTGCACTTAAAGATGTGAAAGACCCCCAAATAACTGAATGAAAAGGTGAACAAGGAAGGTACCCTGGATCTGACCTGCAGTGTTAACAGTTACCCTCCATCTGACATCACTTGGAGTAAGAACGGGACAAGTGCCCCACTTCAGAATTTCACGGAAAATGCTGCTCTCACCATCTCCAACGTGACAAGAGAACTGCTGGGGAGTATGTGTGTACAGTTCAACACCTTAACAGGACTTTGACAGCTTCCATTGTTGTCACTGTGATGTGTAAGTACAAACTGGACTGAAATATACAAACTCATGTCCTATTTTATGATCTGGAATTACTCTGGCATGTTTTTAGCATCAATCTATCACTGATATCTCTCTCTTCACTGTCTTTTTCCAGACCTTCCTGTGATTCTTCCTGGCTCTGGGTGTTGTGACCAGGCAGAGGTCATGACCTGTTGTGTGTGTCAGTCAGGGGGTTCCCTTACCCCTCATATATTGGCCACTGCTGGAGTCAACACAGAGAGGTGCAGCCCCACTACGTCAGTGTTGGGTTCCTCAGTGAACTGCACTATCAGCCTGCCTGTAGAAACCACAACAACACCATTGTGGAATGTGTCAGCAGAAATGTTGTGTGTGTAGTGAGAGAGGAGCTGCAGGTCACGCAAAATAAGAGCCAAGAAAAGCAAGGAGGTAATATATAAGTCAAGTTACTTGGTTAGAGAGTCACAGCTTCCCATTCCCACCCACTGTTTTGCAATTATGATGATGTTATGTACATTTTGGCTTAGAGAAATTAATATTTTCTTCCAGGGGATATGAAGTAATGTGAGCCACTTTCCATTCAGAGTTGGAAATTGATGTAAAAATATATCATTACCACTTTAAACAATGCTACTTAATATAATGTTTACATACCCTACATTACTCATCTCATATGATATGTATATACTGTACTCTATATCATCTACTGCGTCTTTATGTAATACATGTATCACTAGCCACTTTAAACTATGCCACTTTGTTTACATAACCCTACATTACTCATCTCATATGTATATACTGTACTCGATACCCATCTACTGCATCTTGCCTATGCCGTTCTGTACCATCACTCGTTCATATATCTTTATGTACATATTCTTCATCCCTTTACACTTGTGTGTATAAGGTAGCTGTTGTGAAATTGTTAGGTTAGATTACTCGTTGGTTATTACTGCACGATCGAAACTAGAAGCACAAAGCATTTCGCTACACTCGCATTAACATCTGCTAACCATGTGTATGTGACAAATAAAATGTGATTTGATTTGCTGTTCTCTTTTTAGAGAAGGAATGGGAAGGCATTATAGCTATGCTGTCGGACCTAAAACTGATTACTGCATTTGTGATTGGTGCAGCCCTCTCAGCCACCATCTGTTGTATCTTCCTGTGTTTGAAAGGGAAATGTAAAAGGTACATGCATTCTATTAGTTATGTAGAGTTAGTGTTAACTGAGTGTTGTTTTTAAAATCAATTGCAGATTGTCTTTAGAAATCATATTACTATCAAGAGAATCAGATACGTTGTCGAATGCACCAACGCCTTGCACCCATAATGTAAATGGGCGTGCTTGCTAATATACTCATATGCAACCGCACTTGACTTTCAGTTATTATTTGATGTAATGTTTTTGTATATTTTATTATATTGATTGTTGATCCCATGTTCCATATCAGCATCTCCTGCACTGCTAAAATGCTACTACAACCTCTGTGCTGTGTACAAGCCTGTGAATAAGAATGTGTCTGACTATATGGTGGAAAGACAAATGTATTTATTTCATTTTTACTAAGAAAAGGCTATGTTTTTATTTAAGTAGTATGTGTTCAGGAAGTGGAAATTAGTCTAAGCTATAAGTCGTTTGTTAATGGATATTTTATATTTTGTGTTTTAAGTTATCATTTCAGTTTTACTTGGTGTTATCACTGTTACACACAATTCAAGATACAGTTAGATAAATTTCATTTGCAATATTTCCTCAGGCAAAAAGAGAGGATCCCAAGGACTCCAAAAGCCCTTTCATGAACCTGGAGATGGTGACATGTGAAGACCAACAGGTGCAGTACCAGTTTCTTTCTTTATTCAGCTTTACCAACATTTAGTTAGCATTGACATGCCAATATGAGTTGATAAGACAGCATAAACAGATCTGAGACCACCTGTCACGCCCTGACCTTAGAGAGCCGTTTTATTTTCTCTATTTGGTTAGGTCAGGGTGTGATTTGGGGTGGGCATTCTATGTTGTCTATTTCGTTTTTGGCCGAGTATGGTTCCCAATCAGAGGCAGCTGTCTATCGTTGTCTCTTGATTGGGAATCATACTTAGGCAGCCCTTTTTCCCACTTTCTGTTATGGGATCTTGTTTTTGTTAGTTGCTGGTTTAGCGCTACAATACTTTACGTGTCGTTTATTCTTCTTGTTTTATTGGTGTTCATTTAATAAATTCAAAATGTACGCCTACCACGCTGCACCTTGGTCAAATTCCGACGACAGCCGTAACATCACCAAGCTAACAAAAGACTCCTAACACAGTACTTTGTCATCTACTCCATAGACGAATGCAGGACAGGCTGTGGATGGCGAAGAGACCCCTCTGCAGTTGGAGCTGAGGGAGAGAGCTGAAAATGGGGGGCCCCAGACCAGTGGAGCCGCGGGAAAGTTTGCCACGGGGGAAGAACTAAATGAAGTGGACTACGCCAGAATCAACTACTCCCTGCTGAAGAAGAAGACTCCTGAGGAGGCAGAGAAGAAGACCACTACCACAGAGTCAGACTACGCCAAAATCAAAAGAGAGAAGAAGAAAGAAGGGGATGAAGATGGAGGAGAGGGGAGTTGGTGTGAATATGGGGAAGGGAGGAGAAAGAGAACAGTAAGCCAGCAGCAGAGACAGATGAGGATACAGCGCTTTACTCCAACGTCAAGGCTATTATGGGTGGTGGTGAGTGACAAAGCAATTTTTGCTAGAAACGTGGGGGATGGCCCACAGTATTATACAGCCATGGGTTCTTATATTCAGTTTCTGAATCCAGATTGAAAGTTTTATGATGATACTGAGACTTTTGTTCAACTGAAACTACAGTAGTTAATATTTTGGTAAATGCTCTATTTTACAGCCCTGTGTCCAGCTGGTACTGTATGTTCCTGGTGGTTGTACAATTTCAATAAAGAAATATTTTCTAGTTGTACATAGAAGCAAGTTTTGGTAATGTTTTTCAAGGAAGTGTCATTTGACTTCTGTAATAATTCTGTTTTGTCACCATGAGGAAGGACTGACAAAGATGTGGTTTGGAATGGTAGAGACAGGTTCACTTAGATCGTTGACAACATAAGGCTGGTTCATCCTTGGGAGCAATTTCCAAACGCCTGAATGTACCACGTTCATCTGTACAAACAATAGTACACAAGTATAAACACCATGGGACCACGCAGCCGTCATTCCGCTCAGGAAGGATACGCGTTCTGTCTCCTAGAGATTAATGTACTTTGGTGCAAAAAAGTGCAAATCAATCCCAGAACAACAGCAAATTACCTTGTGAAGATGCTGGAAGAAAACAGGTACAAAAGTATCTATATCCAAAGTAAAACAAGTCCTATATCGACATAATCTGAAAGGCTGCCGCTGCTCCAAGGAAGAAGCCACTGCTCCAAAACTGCCATAACTTCTTATGGCTGCAGGGGCAGTATTGAGTAGCTTGGATGAAAGGTGCACAGAGGTGCCCATAGTAAACTGCCTGCTCCTCAGTCCCAGTTGCTAATATATGCATATTATTATTTGTATTGGATAGAAAACACTCTGAAGTTTCTAAAACTGTTTGAATGATGTCTGTGAGTATAACAGAATTCATATGGCAGGCAAAACCTGAGCAAAAATCCAAACAGGAAGTGGGAATTCTGAGGCTGGTCGATTTTCAACCAATATCCTATTGAATTCACAGCGAGATATGGATGAGTTTGCACTTCCTACTGCTTCCACTAGATGTCAACAGTCTGTAGAACCTTGTCTGATGCCTCTACTGGGAAGGGGGGCCGAATGAGAGGGTAATTAGTCAGGTCTGCCATGACCTGACCATGCTCTGACCATGAGCGTTCACATGAGAGGGAGCTCTGTTCCATCGCTCATCTGAAGTCAATGTAATTCTCCGGTTGGAACGTTATTCAAATTTATGTTAAAAATATTCTAAAGATTGATTCAATACATCGTTTGACATGTTTCTACTGACTGTTACGGAACTTTTGGACATTTCGTCAGCTTTTAGTGAGCGCGCTTCCTTACGTTGGATTTGTTTACCAAACACGCTAACAAAAATAGCTATTTGGACATTAATTATGGACATTACCGAACAAAACAAACATTTCTTGTGGAAGTGAATGTAATGTAAAATAATCGTTTGTGGTGCTTTCGCTGAAAAGCCTATTTGAAATGGGACATTTTGGTGGGATTAACAACGAGATTACATTTAAAATGGAATAAGATACATGTGTGTTTGAGGAATTTTAATTATGAGATTTCTGTTGTTTGAATTTGRCGCCCTGCACTTTCACTGGCTGTTGTCATATCATCCCATTAACGGGATTGCAGCCATAAGAGTTTAATAAAAAAAAGCCAGACTACGGTTTGCAACTGCACATGGGGACAGAGATTGTACTTTTGGAGAAATGTCCTCTGGTCTGATGAAACAAAAATAGAACTGTTTGGCCATAATGACCATCGTTATGTTTGGAGGAAAAAGGGGTATGTTTGCAAGCTGAAGAACACCATCCCAAACGTGAAGCACGGGGGTGGCAACATCATGTTGTGGGGGTGCTTTGCTGCAGGAGGGACTGGTGCACTTCACAAAATAGATGGCACCACGAGGAGGGAAAATAATGTGGTTATATTGAAGCAACATCTCAAGACATCAGTCAGGAAGTTAAAGCTTGGTCGCAAACGGGGCTTCCAAATGGAATAATGACCAGCATACTTCCAAAGTTGTGGCAAAATGGCTTAAGGACAACAAAGTCAAGGTATTGGAGTGGCCATCACAAACCCTGACCTCAATTCTTAGAAAATTGGTGTGGCAGAACTGAAAAAGCATGTGCGAGCATGGAGGCCTACAAACCTGACTCAGTTACATCATCTCTGTCAGGAGGAATGGGCAAAATTCACCCAACTTATTGTGGGAAGCTTGTGGAAGGCTACCCGAAAGGTTTGACCTAAGTTAACAATTTAAAGGCCATGCTACCAAATATTAATCAGTGTATGTTAACTTCTGACCCATTGGGAATGTGATGAAAGAAATAAAAGCTGAAATAAATCATTCTCTCTGCTATTATTGTGACATTTCACATCTTAAAATGAAGTGTGGTGATCCTAACTGACCTAAGACATGGAAATTTGTACTATGATTAAATGTCAGGAATTGTGAAAAAACTGAGTTTAAATGTATTTGGCTATGGTGTATGTAAACTTCCGATTCAAACTGTATATAAAGCCTTTTTGAAAGCAATGTGTTGTAATGCCCTAAAGGTTAATAGAAAATTAACCATTACATTAAGTAGTCATAATCAAGTTTTAACAGTCATTCAATGTAACAAAACAAAACTATATAATGGTTCAATAGCTTGTCTTTTGTCCAATGCAGAAAGTTTAGATCTGAATCAGCCAATTACCTCTCTGTGTGCTCTCTCCTCCTGTTGATCAGAAGCCCTGTGTGTCTCTGATGGGTGTGAAACTGTCACTTCATGTCCCCAGTCTGTTACCTCTCTCTGACCTGGTGCTGCAATCCAGGAAGTCCTCTGTACTGTATACCGCACCAGCCATACTGTATATAGACCTAAATCAACCTACCCATCAAACCAACTTGGTTAACATTTAAGTCATTTAGCAGACACTCATATCCCGAGAGAACTTACAGTAGTGAGTCAATACATTTTTGTACTTTTTCCTGTATTGGTCCCCGTGGAACCAAACCCACAACCAGGGCATTGCAAGCACCGTACTCAACAACTGACCCACAGACTGCAATCCCACAACACGCAATACCATGCCTTTTTATATTTACATGCAAGTTTTATCTTTCTATAAGACAGATTTATACAAGAAAATGTGTACATATTTCAAGATTGGCCGTTTGTAAACAAGTACATGTGAATAATATGGAAAATGCCTTGCATTGGATAGAGATACGCTTGCAATATTCTCTCTCTTTTTTACCCCTCTGTGGTCTGAAAGATGAAGTCATTTCTCGATATGCAAGATCTGCTGCAAAAAGGGTACTTCCTTTTATATGCGTTAAAAACACATTCGCTGACATATTCTTAAGTAACTCACAAGCATGCTGAATGCATTTATTATGAGCGACAGGTAGCCTAGAGTTTAAAAGCGTTGAGGCAGTAGCTGAAAAGTTGCTAGTTTGATTAACCAAGCAGCCAAAGTGAAAAAACCTGCGAAGGGGAGTTTAATGCAGAAGACAGATTTTGGTTGAATGCATTCAGTTCCGCAACTGACTATGTATTCCGTTCATTATTAACGTTAGCGCTACTGGTTGTATTCAATATACACTACATGACCAAAAGTATGTGGACACCTGTCCGTCGAACATCTCATTCCAAAATCCTGGGCATTGATATGGAGTTGGTCCCCCTTTGCTGCTATAAAGGCTCCCGTCTTCTGGGAAGGCTTTCCACTAGATGTTGGGTCATTGCTTCTGGGACTTGCTCAAGACCACATTAGTGAGGTCGGGCACTGATGTTGGTCGATTAGGCCTGGCTCGCAGTCGCATTCTAATTCATCCCAAATGTTGTTTCGATGGGGTTGAGGTCAGGGCTCTGTGCAGGCCAGTCAAGTATTTCCACCCTGATCTGACAAACCATTTCTGTACGGACCTCTCGTGGTGATGAGGGCATTGTCATGCTGAGAAGGAAAGGGCCTTCCCCAAACTGTTTTCCACAAAGTTGGATGCACAGAATTATCTAGATGTCATTGTATGCTGTACGTTAAGCTTTTCCTTCACTGAGGCTAAGGGGCATGGCCCGAACAATGAAAACAGCCCCAGGCCATTATTTGTCCTCACCAAACTTTACAGTTGGCATTATGCAATGGGGCAGGTAGCGTCTAGTGGCATCCGCCAAACCCAGATAGTCCGTCGGACTACCAGATGGTGAAGCATGATTCATTACTCCCGAGAAAGCGTTTCCACTGCTTCAGAGTCCAATGGTGGCGAGCTTTACGCCACTCCAACCGACTCTTGGCATTGCACATGGTGATTTTAGGCTTGTGTCGGCTGCTTGGCCATGGAAACCCATTTCATGAAGCTCCCGATGAACAGTTCTTGTGCTGAGCTGCTTTCTGAGGCAGTTTGGAACTCGGTAGTGAGTGTTGCATCCGAGGACAGACAATTTTTAAGGCGCTACAGCCTCCAATTTGCGGCTGAGCCATGTTCTCTAGACATTCCACTTACATACGCACTTACAGTCGACAGGGCGCTCTAGCAGGGCAGAAATTTGAGGAAATGACTTGTTGGAAATATGAAACTATGACGGTGCCACGTTGAAAGTCACTCAGCTCTTCAGTTAGGCCATTCTGCTGCCAGTGTTTGTCTATGGAGAATGCATGACTGTATGCTCAATTTTATACATCTGTCAGAAACAGGTGTGGCTGAAATAGCCGAATCCACTAATTTGAAGGGGTTTCGACATACTTTTGAAATATAGTGTATTTTGTGATGATTTCATAGCTTATTCAAAATCAGGAACATATTAGATTTTTTTTCTCCACAATCATTCACTTATACATTTATATCAGACCCACATTTGAGAGTGATGATTCCTCTTTCACAGTTGCATTATTTTTTAAATGTTAAAAAAAGATTTGACCATTACTGCAATTCCTCTAAAAACAATATTACCGTAAAAGTCATCCCTTCTTGGACTTCAACTCAGTTTCCCATTACATTTTTATTGTCTTTGAACCAGACCTGTTAGTGCATCTTCACAGAGTTTGACCAACCCTTACAACACTCTGTGGGCCTAGTTAAGTTCCTCTTCACCACGTTGACGACTGGTGGTGAAGTGCTATGGTCTTGCTATATTTGTTAGGTGGGGTTTTACTTCTCCTAAATACTTTCGTTTAAACTCTACACCATGTTCCCTGAAATATATGTGTTGCTGCTGTTGAAAAAGGGTGTAAAGTACAGGTCTCCTGAGCAGGCCTCATGCTGCAGCAGGGACAGTATAGCAAACTGTCTTTACAATACCTGCTATTGTGACTTTTATAAGGGATTCTAGATATTACTTAATTTGGGCTGAATTCTGGTGGCATGAGCCTCAACCTGTTGGTTACTCCTGCAAATGCCTTCTAAAGTATCTCATCAGTATGCACCAAACTACAGATACTCACACAGTTGGTACCTAAACTAAAAGCCTTGTRGAATTATTCTAGCCATTGTAAGTCATTGTCAAACTGAATGGAATTGAAATGAAATTTAGGGTAAACCTAAGTGGGTTAACAACTAAGTTAAACATACTCAACTGATGCATTTGGCACAATCATTGTGATAAAACTGGGGTTTTCCGCACAAATATAGTTACATAAGCGTTGGAACTCTTTATTGTATCACAAAAATATAATCTATCACAACCATGGTGTCAAACCATGTACATCAGTTGTACAACCTAAGTGTGTACGGGGCCAAAGATATCGGTTGAGTCAGATGTTAGTGAACTATTAGTAAAGATTAACCAGCAGCATAAAATATTGAAGTAGTGTAAGCTCTACCAATGACTTTTGGTTTGATATTTGTTGTTTTTGTAATTCATTGAGATGCATTAAAAACTGAAGTGTTAAGATGTGTGGAATGCAATCCCAGGATAAAGTAACTGACCAATGTGAACCATATGCACAGTTATTTTAATCTGAAATATGAACTGCCCTCATGCATTAGTTCAAAGACTAAACAAACAAGTATACCAAGGGACTGAATGTCAATGCAGTATTTTAGGTTACTATGCTGACTTTAGTATAATCTACAGCTGTTCCTAATTGTGCTGACATTAACACAGTGTTGTACTGTGCAACAGTTTATATTGTCTCAACACAAAACTAGGTTGTGAAAAGGGGGAACTAAAGACAGATACTGACCCTCAACTCTGGCCTCTACAGATATTTTTACATTTCCCGCAGCCAGAAATGACAGAAAATATTTAGATATATATCTGTAATTGTGCTCACAAGTATCAGAGAACAAGATCTCAACCGAACGGTGAGACCTAAGTGAGACAGGGAGATGGCTGGTACACAGTAGAGAGTGGTAAGTTGATTTATAACAATATAAACAAGAGTCATTTATCAGCATATTATGAAGTGATGAATCGTTTGTGCATTTGGCTAGCTGTTTAGGGAAACAAATGGTATATTCTCTATTACAGCATAGATTTGTATCTCATAAACTTTGATTTTTTATGTCTTGTGATAACAGAAGATGCTGGTTGAGATCTGCACTGTTGCTATCTGCTGGGTCATAACAGCAAGCTGTAGTCAGTGCATAGGTACAGTATAACGCTCTATGACTTGACAAAATAGTCAAGTAACATGTTTTGGAATAAGATGACTCTCTTTGTAAGCATTGTCTTGTCAAATGTATATGTATTACTAATCTGTACATTTTTTAATAGAGCCTCGTGAGACAGGTAGAAACTTCTCCATCACAGTGACCCAAGACGTTACAGTAGAGGCTGGACGGTGCATTCCTATATCATGTAAATTCACATACCCAGGCAACATTACTGAATACGTACGAAGAGTCTGGTTCAAAGGAGATCCACTTACACCTGTATTTGAAAAAGATGCAGAGGTGTGTGGTGTTGATTGGCAGATCCTGAAAGGTCCTGAAAGGTCTTGCAGCTTTTTCCTCGAAGACCTGCAAGAAGGAGAAAGCGAGTATAGATTCAAGTTACCATGGGGAGATGATCAAATGTATGTTTTTCCTGAGAGGGTACGAGTCTCAGTGTCTGGTACGTAAGAAACCACGTCAACAAATATACTACTTTCATTCTCTTAAATCACGCTGCAGATTATAATGAGTATTACTGTATTTTTTAACACGTCTTTGCCTGATGAAAATGTCACCTTATGTGTCCAAGTAAGAATAAATGTAGCCTACACACTCTGAATTCTAATAATGTTGAATTGCAGCATATGTTGTCACTGATTCAGAACTACCAACCATGATAATCATGTATTTCACATCACAGCATAATCTGAATTAAAATGCTTGAAAAATGAATTGTCAAAGTGATCCAACTTTGGCAAATTCTGTTTAGCTCTAACCCAGAAGAAGCCCACTGTGGAGACACCCCCTCTCACAGAGGGAGAGTGGGCCACACTGACCTGCAAAGTATATTCACTAAATGACCTCTGCCTGCAAAGACCAGAAGAAGATTTTGTTGGAATAGCCTGGAGAGGGACAAGGAACTTAGGCATCTTGGGGATAATACCTCAATCAAAAGCAGAGAATGGAATCAGTGTGAAAAGGTTATTTTTCAAACCTAAATCCGAACATCACAACATCAACCTCACATGTATCGGCTTCTACAGCAACGTCAACATTACAGTGGAGAAAACAGTGACTTTAACAGTAAAATGTAAGTACACTCACTTTTCAGAGAATTCCCTCATTATCAAAATTCAGTACAGTACTTACTTATTCTTAAAGAGTCTCTGTTAGGTAAAAAAGCCATATCTCATGATGCTGTAAAAACTATATACTGTATATCATGATGAATGTAAAAACGATTTATTTGTCTTCCCTAGACCGTCCCAAGTTCCTGAATGGCTCTCTGTGTGTGGTCCAAGCAGAGGTCCTGACATGTGTTTGTGTCAGTCAGGGGGTTCCCTTACCAGTGATTGCTTGGCCAATGTTAGGGGTCTATATTAGTTACAGTGTCATCGTCTCCAGGAGTGACCAAACCGTGAACAGCACCATCACCATGTCTGCCTCAGAATACCAGAACAGCAGCGTGGAGTGTGTCAGCAGGAATGTAATTGGCCAGAACGAGATGGAGTTCCCCATACTACACCAAGCTGAAGGGAGCCTGACACGTAAGTTCTTCAGTTTAACATCCTATGTATGTACGTATAGGACTCGTGTTACATTTTACAATTTGAGTGAAGAAGAATCACCCATTAATTTCTGCTCAAATCACACCGACATAGAGGACGACATTTTCACCGTGCAAAAGTTGTGTTAAGTGCAAAATTCACCATTCATCTCATTATAATGTGGCAGTGTGATTTAATTTTCAACTTTTCTTCAACAATGTTTGTAATAAATTGGCGACTACTCATTATATCTTGTTTATACTCTATAGTTTCATGATCACCTCTTTATAAAGCACATTGTTTTATGGTTTGGGCTAGGCCCCTTAGTTTCAGTGAAGGGAAATCTTAACGCTACAGCATACAATGACATTCTAGATGATTCTGTGCTTCCAATTTTGTGGCAACAGTTTGGGGAAGGCCCTTTCCTGTTTCAGCATGACACTGCCCCAGTGCACAAAGCGAAGTCCATACAGAAATGATTTGTTGAGATCGGTGTGGAAGAACTTGACTGGCCTGCACTGAGCCCTGACCTCAACCCCATCGAACATCTTTGGGATGAATTGGAACACCGATTGCGAACGAAGCCTAATCGCCCAACATCAGTGCTCGACCTCACTAATGCTCTTGTGGCTGAATGGAAGTATGTCCTCGCAGCAATGTTCCAACATCTAGTGGAAAGCCTTTACAAAAGAGTGGAGGCTGTTATAGCAGCAAAGGGGGGACCAACTCCATATTAAAGCCCCTGATTTTGGAATGAGATGTTTGATGAGCAGGTGTCCACTTACTTTTGGTCATGTAGTGTATGTCAAATACCACATTTCCATCCACAATTTTTATGATAGTAAAGTCATACCGTATAAAAAAAAGTATGACATCTGTGATGGAAGCAGGAAGTTTCGATACAATTTTAAAAATGCAGACAGATCATTTGTTTGTTTGACATGGTGGTATATCTATGCGAGAAATGGCAGTGGAAACGCCTTTATGCGTAAATATTGAAATAACCACCATAGTATCGAGGTATAAACTTGGAGTCAAGCAATGATATGGTGTGTGGTCCACTACGATTCGGGAAACCATGCAGTTTATTAGGCTACAAATTAAATCAATGATGAACTTCACAGGGTGGTGATAGTGCACGGTTATCTTGATGCTACTTTGAAATAAATATCGAGGGTCTTATTCTGATGACATGATCGTTGCTTGACTGCCATTTGACAAAGAGAAATATTCTCGCTCCTATCCATATTAATTTCATCATTTAACATTAGACTAGCCAACCAGCACAGCCTACCCGCACTGTATCTGCAAGCTGTTAGCCTTTATGCATGTGCCAAAATCAGATTAGGCACATTTTCTATTTACCGCACAGTTTTTGTGACAAAACTATCGCTAAAGTTATTAGGTAAATGACAACTTAAGTGATTTTTTTTTTGTGTGTGCACCGCGTTTGCTGGAAATTTTATTCTGCATGAAAATCTGTCGCCAATTGGATGAAAACCTAGCTAGTGGGGTAAAGAGTAGAGCTAAAGTAGAATAGTGTTGGATCAATTAAACAAAGTGTTTTCGAACCAATGAATTTGTATCACTTTCCATAGATATCCCTGGGTCAGAGAAGAGGGATGTTGCAGTCATTCCCTGGATAATCGTTGGCTTGTCCCTTAGCCTTAATGTGGCCCTCCTTGTCTATCTGACCAGCGCTTGTAGATGGTAAGAAAACATTACAATTCCACAGTTTCATACATGAGGACATATGGCATAAGTTCAGGTGCCATAAAATGCTTATCATTGTTATATTGAGCTTTTTTTTATCAAAAAGTTATGCAAGGTAAGACTGTCTGAGCGAGGTAAATTCAGTGTTGGAAAATGTAAAATCTCATACTTGAGTAAAAGTAAAGATACCTTCATAGAAAATGACTCAAGTAAAAGTTACCTAGTAAAATACTACTTGAGTAAAAGTCTAAAAGTATTTGGTTTAAAATAAACTTAAGTGTCAAAAGTAAATGTAATTGCTCAAATCCTCTCGAGTGGCGCAGTGGTCTAAGGCACTACATCGCAGTATTAGTTGTGCCACTAGAGATTCTGGGTTCAAGTGCAGGCTCTGGCGCAGCCGGCTGTGACCGGGAGACCCATGGGGCAGTGCACAATTGGGCCAGCGTCGTCTGGGTTAGGGGTTTGGCTGGCAGGGATGTCCTTGTCCCGTCACTCACCCTTGCCCTTAAATTGCCCCACAACAGCTCCCCGTACACCCAGAGGAAGGTTAGTGTTTTTCGTCATGAATCTCGTTCTGGAGGCAGCTCTGCAGAGTAGTCACTAGCTGACACAGCCACAAAGTCATACAATCTGTTTTTAAACCGAATTAACCCTAACCTTAAGCACACAGCTAACCCTAATGTCTTACCCTAACCTTAAATTAAGAACAGAAATCTTTGCAACTGACCCATCTAGCGGAATTCGCTCCGTTCTGCCTCCAGATCAAGATTCATGACAATAAACGTCAACCTGCCGCCCCGTGCAGCAACCCCCCCATGCTGCAATACAAACACTTAAGACACATCCTCGTCCACTTTCCCTCTCCTTGTGCCCTTGAGGGAATCCCCGTTGCTGTCTTGGAGGGAGGTCCAAATGATTAGCTAAGCAAGGGAAGTTTGTAAGCCCCTCAGCCCTAGTTTTTGGTCGGCTTTGAGAGTGTATAATTATGTTCACTCCGGGGCCTGAAACTTTCCATAATTGAATTTGCGATGACTGTACATCCCCTAAGAAAAATCAGCGAAAACTTAAAAACAACATAAATGTAGAAATCAATATGTAAATCTAAGTAAAAAGAAAAGCAAATAAGTTAGAAATTGTGCTACTAATGCACATGACAGCACAAACACGTCTCATAAAAATTAAATATGTTTTTGTTTGGTTATCTTTTGGAAATTGGAGGGGAAAAAAAACATTTTCCTTCATCAGAAGTTCCAGCCAGGCAGCGTTAGTTAGATAAATCCAGCTAGGCTAATTAATTTTCTAGCTATCATACAGTAGGCGTCATTTAATAATTATATATTTAATATAAGTAGACATGCACTCATAATTGACTGTAGCGCATATACAGTAAAGCACCTACAAGCTACCGATGGCTGAAAACACAATCATCGCAGGACAAACGAGTGACAAATTAATTTGAGGGCTGAGGGGATAGGGTTTGTCTTTTAAGTGTTTGGACCACTGGCCATATCCCCTCAGCCCTCAAATTAAGTGGACACTTCTGATGACGTATCATGACGTCTGACTAGTATACACTTGCAGTTGCAGGGCAAGGGGCGAGGAAGGAAGGAATGATTTTTAAATGGACAGCCCTTGCACGTAAATTTGTCACTCGTTTATTCCAAGATGATTGCCACCGGTAGCTTGTGGGTGCTTTATATGCACAACAATCAAGTATGATTGCATTTCTATTTAAATTAACTATATCATTATTAATATACACCTACTGTATGATAGCTAGCAAATGAATTAGCTAACTAACATTAGCCTGCCTAATTACTTCTGAAGAAGGAAAAAAAAATATTTCTATAATTTCCAAAAGCTAACCAAACAAAAACATCATTACTTTTATGAGACGTGTTTGTGCAGTAGTAACACAATTTCTAACTTATTTACATTCGTTTTTACTTACACTTGTATGTTGACTCCATATTGATGTTGAGATTCTAAATTTGAGGACTTTTCTTATCGAATGTACAATCATTGCGAATTGAGTTATGGGGCGTTTCAGGCTCCGAAGTCAACGTAATTGTACACTCGCAAACTCCATTAAAAATGAGGGCTGAGGGGCTTACGTTGCAAACTTCCCTTGCTTGGCTAATCATTTGGACCGACGACAAATATGGCCGCAGGGATTCCTCCAAGAGCTGAGGGTTTAGGGCTGAGGGCTGTCTACTTTGAGTTATAAACGCAACCCACCTCTTCAACATTGTTATGTATGTGTGTCTTTCAGAGGGATTGGGTTAAAAGAGGAAGTCAAATTTCGGTTGGACCTTGTGTGCAACTGACCAATAAAGTGATCTTAATCTTAAATAACAGGTTGCAACATATTGTACAGTAGATGCTTCATCTCAGAGAACAATGTTTTTGTGACTTAAATAGCAAAAAGGGTGAACAGAAGAGAGCTAAAGAAGAAGATAGTACCTACATCTCATTGGACAAGGCAGACGTGTCTCCCGAATATGACATCATCTCCCCGAATCCCCACTGATCCTCTGCTTGTGATAAACTTCTACTTTATTTTAGCGTTTGGTTCAGAGGCTTGTTTTTGATCTTTTATTTTAATTTCAATTATTTTCTATTGCTATAATTTTTGTTGTTGTTGCTTGAGCCCTGAAAACATTTTGATGTGAATGAATTCAACCTCTTCTCTAAATAATGTCTCAGGATTTATGCACAAAAAAATAACTAGAAATATAACTGTTTTTCTGTAAAAGCACATAAGGAAGCTACATGTTTGTGTTATCTTCCTCATGTTCAACTATGTTAATCAAAATGGTATTGTAACGAGTATGTAGATAATCAAGGTACCACAGTATGGAACGCCGTTTTAGTCTTTGCGTGTCAAAAAAGATACACATCAAATAACACTATTTGACACATTAAATAAGCTTTTAATTTGATATGTCAAATAACAGTTTAATTGAAGAATGGTGTGTTGGACCGCAACTTCTGGGCTAGCTAGCTAGCTTTAGCTTGGTCCCTAGCTAGCACCAATACAACCAGCCTGAAAACAATGACCAGTAGAAACTGCAGTCATTTTCATTATTCTTAGCAATGATTTAGGAATCCTTGTGAATAAGTATTAGCTAGGTAGCCACTTGTTGTTCGCCTGTTGACATTGAACTTCAGTTCATGAAAATAAATAGCCAGCGACTAAACCCTGTTGCCCAAAGCTAACGTTATAAGCAGCCAGCTACCTTCATTATGCTCGACCAGACCGGGTTATGTGTTGTGACGCTAGCCACAATAAAGATTAGGCACAATAGTGGAATTTGCGATGTGACTTCAAAATAAAGGTTTTCTTTGAAAGTGATGCAGAAGGTAACAATTGGTGGAATCATGCCATATTTAGATTAGATCATGTTAAACAAGGTTGGAATGTGAAGCAATGAAATTAGGTATCAGTCTACTCGGTGACACCCACAGAACACAACTGTGTTGAGTTTACGCAAATATTAGCGTTGTAGCGCTTATTGCAGGACTGACTTTGTGAAATCACCTCCCTAGTCAGCTTATTGTGTGTATTGACATTCATATTGCACTGTGCAACTTTACCTAAGGATTGGGGATCAATGAAATGAGGTAACAGTCTACTCAATACCCAATATATTTTTTCCCAACGTCCTCCTCAGAGTTATCAGAATCCAAAACATCCACGCAGTATTGTTTTTCCTCTGGAATAGTGTTCAATACACATAGCTTGACAATAAATGTGTCTCAGTTCAGTTGTTTCAGAGTCCAGCAAAAAGAGCTACAGTACGACGCTAATGTTCTCTGGATGTCCTGAGTAGACTGAGACCCCATGTCATTGATCGACAATCTTTAGGTAAAGCTGTACATTGAAATAAGTATTTTTTTAAAGTTTTAATTCACCTTTATTTAACCAGGTAGGCCAGTTGAGAACAAGTTCTCATTTACAACTGCGACCTGGCCAAGATAAAGCAAAGCAGTGCGACAAAAACAACAACACAGAGTTACACATAAACAAACGTACAGTCAATAACACAATATAAATAAATAAATAAAAATCTATGTACAGTGTGTGCAAATGTAAAAAAAATAATAATACAAATATATATACGAAATATATATGAAGAAACCGATATATACAAGCGACGGGACAAGACAATCAAAACAGACATCCCCACTGCTACGCCATCTTGGTTTAGTATGCCACCAATGCAATTCTAAAGTATAAATACATCCAGTGTGATTTCAACAGATTTTTGTCAAATTAACAAATTATTGTCTTTTGTTGATTTTATATAACAACGTTCCAACCTCGTTTAGCATCATCTATTCAATTATGGTATAATTCTACTATTTGTATTCATTTGCATCACTGTCAATGACATACCTTTATTTTGAAGGCTAACCCCAAAGTCCACTATTGTGGCTAATCCTTCTTGTGGCTAACTTCACATAGATGGGTCCGACCACCATTAATCAAATAAGAACTGTCTTATAAATTAGGGTTATTTTAGATGATGACACCTAGCTATATAGTAGGCTAGTTAACTATAGCTACTGAAAACAGATTATGTCGTTTTGCTATGTTTTTGGGGAAGAACATTGTTTGCATCCATGCGCTAGCTAGCTTTTTTTATGACCAGCACTGTAGGTGTGCGAGACAACTTTACCAGCATCATAGCATATGAAATACGAGTGATAGTGTAATCAATGTGTAATAACTACGTAAAAAATTATTTAACGCGTTCAATTAATATGTGACGTGCATCATATTCAGGTCCTGATTGGTCAACAAGCTTATTTAGTGTTATTTAGTGTTATTTGTTATTTGACGTGCATCTTTTTTCACACGCCAAGACCCAAACGGTGTTCCATACCACAGTTGCAAATATTATCAAGTGAAATTGTTTAAAAAAAGCTTTGTGTGATGTAGCTACTGCAAACAATGAGGGGTGGTGTGGCAGGAATAACTGTTACATACTGTATCAATAAAGTCCTACTAATACATGGAGATATAGAATGTATTTGGGGTGTATTTTCCTTACTGTTTTGGGTATGAGAGAACAGATAACACWMTATAKAKAWAMWSWGMKSKKSWCAYWYTCTSTKGTTTACTTTATTTATTTGTTGWTTGGAACCAAAGAAAGATGGCTTTGCTTGAGGCGGGACAGACTTGTAAAATAAAGAGAATGATCAAACATCATCATAGAGCTCATATTGTCATTAAGTAATAACAGTGCTAATTTGCAGAAAGATTGCAGAATTCTGATCGGAATTATTGTGTCAAAGATATAAAAAAAAATCATCACAATAACAATAATGAATACCACAAAATAAAGAAAGTACAAATCTGCTTTCCAACACACTATGTGACAAACAAATTAGATAAGACATGAACAGCGCTTCTCCATTTTGTTTCCAGGTTTAGAAAGAAATAAACCCCCCATGAGGCGTTCAAGAGAACTGACGACAGTAAGTGTTACTAAACGGATGTCCATATTGGCATGTCTCAATGTTGGGTAACACATCTTGAACGCTCTGACATTAGGTCTAGTGACTAAACCATGTCAGAACAATTACATAAAATATGTTATTAACAGTCATGACAGCTGACATAAGCTTGACAGCTGTCTTGACACTGTCATGGCACAAATCTTTGCTTCAGTCAGTTTATTGGCTTAGAATACAGCTAGCCAACTAATTTACATAAATAACCATTTGTGTCGTGACAGTGTAAAGGGTTGTCAGTATTTTCACATCAGTTTTCATGACCGAAAATGACATGTGTTATGTTATGACCGCGTTACGTCACCCTTATGACAGAGAAATCAGTTAAAGTGTTACCAAACCTGTATCCGACTTGCCTGTGTAAATCATTGTTGTAATACTGAGCATGTACTGTACATACCGTAGTATATTTACACATATGGCTGACAGCATACTAGTCATGCAGAGTATTTATTTACATAATGTATACTGGTATCCTTTTACCCATCCATCTGCAGCTTATTAATATTGTATTAACAGTCATTGTTATCTAGTGATGCCATTAGTGAGCTTGGAGATTACAATACATGAGTTGATTAAGTATATTTGAATAGCACAACCAACTGGTATATCAGCTTCAATGTTGTGTCACTCAAACGCCTCATTTGATACAACCCTATAGGATTAGGCTTCGATTTCACAATTCACAACCATTGAAGAAGACATTTTGGGAGAGGCGGTCTCAGGTAAAGTGATACTTTGAAACAGCCACAGTGATCAGTGTTCGCTGATCTTTCAGCACTGTTTGCACACACACACACACACATTGTCTCAATGAGATACATTTTGGCCTGCTGTGCGAGTGCTACAGTGGAGTCATGTATGCCAGATTGATCCAAAAATGTATTCTAACCCATTTATTGTTAACTTAACACTTACCCTTAGCAAAACAGAGAAATTCCCAACATACTAGTAATTAAATCATGGATAATGGCATAAATAGAATCGCACAGGAAAACGGTGGTGAGCGCAGCTTTCAATCTGGTTTAACCAGGCCAGCTATGAGTATGATATAGGGTGACATGCAGAAGGGGAGCCCCAGAAAATGTGCTGTGTCCCAAGCTTAATAGCAATGCAAACAATTAATGGTGTAGAGATGGAAATGGCAACATTGAATTAAGATAGTACAGTACAGCACAGTACAGTACAGTAGACACAGTGCACCTGTTGTGAGGGAATTGTGTGGCTATGAACAGTCGAGTAAGAGCTGGGAGACCGACAGCTGCTGATAACACAGATAGCTATTTACATTGTCCACTTGGCTATGTTCCGACCCTGCAAGTAGCTACCAGCAGTCCTGGGTGGCGAGATGTGACTGAGGCTCCCCCTGGAGGCTTGGGGGTCGACTAACAGGGACGTCATTTGAGATGAGTCAGGGACGGTGGGAGACGATGGTGGATCTTGGTGTGATGGTGAAGGGTGGTGATGGTGACCACGGGGGAGAGGGGAAGACGTTTGAAGAGGGGGCGAATGACGTGAGGGAGGGGGCGACAACATGGCTGCCACTGTGTCCCGCGGTGACGATGGGTCAGGGAAGGATCGCGATTCATTTGGCCTTGATCTCGGTGTAGTCGCTGCCGTCATACCCCTCCTGAGGTCCCCCATCCCTGACGCCCCCACACTCCCCCCCCAGAAACTCCAGGCGGCGTAGTTCAGGCTTCTTGCTCTCCAGGTCTGCCATAGAGCCACAGTTGTATCCCCGTCTCTCCCTGTGAAGGTACGGAAAGAGAAAAAGCCCATTCAGAATATAGTTATAACAGCGCACGTTGCCACCATATGCCATTGACACCTCAGAACATATTTCGTAATATAAGCATAACATGATTAGACATTGAGAGAGGAGAATGCAGGGTTTATAAAGTGTTAATTGTGAGGGTAAGATATGTAAACAAGGAGATGAGGCGTTTAGCATATCCTGTTAAGTATCGAGGCAGCCAGCAACAACAGTCGTGGAAATGAAAGGAGATTACAGCACATGGAAGCGATCTCAAGACAGCAGGACGACTGTGGGTTAATCTGTAGTTTTGGTGAACATACAGTATAGCTAGTTCTGGGCACAACAACGCCAATAGCCAGTTGCTGGTCCGGAATGTAGAGATGCGAACTTTTGGGAAGTTGGCACTTGCTTCAATGGCCATTGCTCGGCTTGATTATGTGCCCTAACTGTCTTGTTTTGGCACACTTTGTCAAATTAATAAAATGCCAGTACTACAGATATTTCTTAACGTAAGCTCTTTTATTAGCTAGCTATACCTGGCAATGTTCACGTATGCCAAACAGATCAAACTGACCATGACCTAACCATTTGGGTGTCTTAACCAATATAGCACAGTATATAATGCGGTAAAATACATCCAATTATAAATTCAAGCTATGTTTACACATATGAATATTACATCCCCTCTTCTTTAAAAAACAAAGAAAAATTGTTACATATTCTAAGCGTTCTTCTTGAATACATCTCTGCAGTTGAACTCAAGTAAGTAACCATTTATATTGCATACTACACCAACTGAATAAACAGACTCTGAACAAATGATACAACATACTGTTACTTTTCGAACAAGGGATTCTCAAGCCAACTCAGCATTCACAGTAGAAATGACATCTTAACATTTCAAACAATACAATACCAAAGCATTTTTCATAAGTGAACGTTCAATAACAAGTTTAAACAGGCCTGGAATCTCTTTTAGGGCGGATCCGCCTACACCTTTTGACATTTTCACAGGTCTAGGACCGCTTCTGGGCCTTG
>NC_036874.1:11396771-11401070 GCF_002910315.2 Salvelinus sp. IW2-2015 | reverse complement strand
ACATTTCACAGGTCTAGGACAGCTCTGGGCTTGACCTCTCTTCCTGACCTTGTGCGATATGATGCTGAGCATGCTTCTGTGTCAGTCAACAGCTCTTGTGATGTTGCAGGTAAGTATGGTGTATGTTGTGCTGTGTGTGTGTTTAGTCCATCACGTTCTCTTTCAGGGGAACAGTTAATCTCATCAGTGTGTTGTTCTTTTGTGTTCAGTAGGTGACGACGATTGCGGCGGTACACCGCTCCTTCTGCGGTGAGGACGTGCTATGTACGTTCAGTGTCAGCTGGCTGGATGACGACTGCTGGCTTCCAGAGGCCATGCTCCTGGATTCTAACTGACTCTCCATCGATCAGTGGTGACAGTGGTCTAGCTGACCTGTCGTAGTATCGCTTTTGTTGTTGTTGTCTCTGTGCACGTTTTCCATGCATTTCTTTGTAGCTGACGACCTCAGGTTGYAGCTGCTGGTTGGTGCTGGGAAGGATTGAGCAAAGTCTGCGGCTCATCAACAGCTGGGCTGGTGATTTGAAGTCAACTGGAGTGTTGCGGTATTCAAGGAGGCTGAGGTAGGGGTCTCTCTTGTCTGCTTTTGCTTTGTCCATGAGTGATTTAGCAATCTGCACAGATTTTTCAGCAAGGCCATTACTTTGAGGGTAATGTGGGCTTGTGGTGACATGTGTAAACTCCCATGCTTTTGTGAAGGATTCAAACTCATTTGATTTGTAACAGGGCCCAGCATACCGGAGTCACCTCTTCACTGTTGATGTTGAGACTGGTGTTTTGCAGGTACTCTTTAATGAAGCTGCCAGTTGAGGACTTGTGAGGCATCTGTTTCTCAATCTAGACACTCTAATGTACTTGTCCTCTTGCTCAGTTGTGCACCGGGACCTCCCACTCCTCTTTCTATTCTGGTTAGAGCCAGTTTCGCTGTTTTGTGAAGGGAGTAGTACAGGCGTTGTATGAGATCTTCAGTTTCTTGGCAATTTCTCGCATGGAATAGCCTTAATTTCTCAGAACAAGAACAGACTGATGAGTTTCAGAAGAAAGTTATTTGTTTCTAGCCATTTTGAGTCTGTAATCGAACCCACAAATGCTGATGCTCCAGATACTCAACTAGTCTAAAGACTAGCTAACATAATTGCAAAAGGGTTTTCTAATGATCAATTAGTCTTTTAAAATTATAAACTTGGATTAGCTAACACAACGTGCCATTGGAACACAGGAGTGATGGTGCTGATAATGGGCCCCTGTACACCTATGTAGATATTCCATAAAAAAATCGGCTACAATAGTCATTTACAACATTGTATTTCTGATCAATTATATGTTATTTTAATGGACAAAAATGTGCTTTTCATTCAAATACAAGGACTTTTCTAAGTCATTGAGCGTCACAGGGCTATCTGGAAAAAAACAGTGAAGAGAGAGGTATCAGTGATAGATTGATGTTAACATCACAACAAATAAGAGTGATTCCCATGTCATATCAAGGTGTATGTTTCAATCAGGGTTGTACAGTGATGTTTGTATTTACACATCACAGTTACAACAGTGAAAGCTGGAAGTCCTGTTGAGGTGTTGAGCACACAAACTCCCCAGCATGTTCTCCTGTCACATTAGAGATTGTGAGTGTCCAGTCCAGATTGATTCTGTTCCAAAGCTGTTGATCTGTTATTACTTCAGGTGATGTTAGGTGATAGTGGTGAGTAGCTGTCAACACTGCAGGTCAGATTCAGGGTGTCACCCTCTCTCACTGTGTTACTACTTGAGCTCTTGGGTTTCTTCACATCTAGAAAACAAAGTGCATACTCAGTTAATCATGTTCATGAAATAGGGTCCACGTCGCGTTGCCTTGCCATCCGCTCCATAGGCAAACATATTGAGGCCCTGGCCTAGGTGAGGATCCTCAAACCCATGATGGCCTCCACCATGCAGGCCACCAGGGGAACAGGGATGTCTGACACCTCGCCAGAGAACGAGGTGGCCGCCCAGACCAGGGTCTTCAAGGCGTCCCTCTTCTGGGTGACCAGGGCTGGGGAGAGAGTGGGCAAGGCCAGGAGGAGGGTGTGGGCCTGGATCTCTGGGAGGTCCCTCCATCTCCTCCAGGAGGCCTGGGAAGTCAAGTTTCTTCAGACAGGAGGGCCTCACTAGGAACACCTTAGGCCAGATACGGCTAATAAGGAGGTTTTCCACRGCATCCTCGACATCTGACAGCTTATTGTTCTCAATGGACTCTTTGAGGGTCTCCAGGAAGTTCAGGCTGTGAGAAACAACATCCGCTGCCATGGTTGTAGGAGAGGGGAGGTTGGTTATTAGCATAGGGCATAGAGCAAACACCACAAACCTGCTTCAATCCTGGATGATTTAATACCATTTTCCTAGGCACTTAATATATTTAATCGAATTCATCATTGATTGGCAATTCAATTCATGTCCAAACACTAGAATACAGACATATTTATCAGTCTCTGATTAGAAAGAAATAAACACTTACATGCACTGCAGCCCTTGAGGCCTGGGAAACACTATCCCTAACTGCTTAATTTAGAGATAAGTAGTAACATCTCAGCCTGCTAATAAAACATTGYATCAAAATGTAGGAGGTTCAATCTATGAATGTATGAATATAAATACGCTTAATTGSCAAAACTAAAAGTATTCTAAGTGTTAGGTAAACAAACACACAATCTTAGATCCAACTAACTGTCTGGTCTACAATACTAATGTATACTTCCTCCTATGCCTTACCTTTGACCTGGATGAAAAACCTAAGGACAGACCYTAGTAGGGAAATACATCTTCATTATTAATAGCAGATACGGTATATCCTCAATACAAGCGAAGTGTGCTGACTGTGYCTGTTAGATCTATTTACAGGCTCTGTAYTGTGTGTGGAACATTCTARTCCTGTAGTCTCACCCTTAATACAGYATGAGTCCATGATGCTCACACTGACAAGTGGCAGGTGATGTAATMTGTAAATTAACAGTTTATTTTATTTTAGTGCACACAATACCGTGCGAATGTGTAATAACTGTTGATCTTAGCGCCACCCATTGAATTGTATTGACAACTATGATGGTATCAATTCAAACATATAAAAACATGAACAGAGCTTTCATTGTCTGTGAGTACGTAGTACAACCATTGAACATTAGGAAAACACAAATTATTACAAAAAAAACGAATTCCCTCTCTGGACATAAATATTTGACTCCTGAGCAAGAAGGATGTATACAAGAACGAGTAGGCAACGGTATTTCCTCTAAAACAATCATCAAAGTTTGTAATTCCTTTCCCAGTAGGGTGTATTTATGTATTCGAATTTCTGTTTGACTTCCATGATAATGCTTTCATTTACTCTATCGATACTTAGTCCGAGGCGAGTTTTCAAACAGGGCCTCATGCCCGATATCTGCAAAAGTATCACTTCTCTAAAACAGTGGTTCTCAACTGGTTTTGCCTGGGCCCCAAATTGAGTCACGCCCCAACATTATATAYTGTTGATGACTCCGTTTTGTAATGTTGTATTGCAGCTSCCTTATGGGCAGGCTTCACTTGCAAAATAGACTCTATCTCMCRGTCTACTCTTATGGTATTAAAGAAAGTCATTAYACAGCCATATTAACTGAGAAAACATTTACCAATTGAAGAGAATAAGCCATTTTAATTAGGAGACCAGTTCAGGAGTTGGGTGTAATACATTATCACTCATCACATGACATCAAAACCAGTCCAATAATGTTAATGAACAGTAACACATACCCGTTTTTAAAATGTATTGAACTGGTTAAAAACTTACACCTTTAAAAAAAACKTTAAGGTTGTGAAACTATTCACCTTGTAATTGGTGATTAAGAATTCCTAATGATTGCTGTTTTTTCAAATGTAATGTGAATGTCAGTATTAATTAACAATAACAATTAACATAGTGAACAATAGCTCATGAATCTGTTTATTTATTGTGTGTGTCTTTGCGTGGCGCATGTGTGTGACCTATCAGTGGGAAAGCTGGGGGTGTTTAGTTTGATAAGTTTATGTATTATTGAAGTCTGGGGTGATGGTTGACAGGGCAACTCGGAGGTCATGCTGGCTGTCCAGTTTGTTTCTGCTTTTAGTTTTCAGCATGGCCATAGCAGAGAAGCCACTTTCACACAGATAGGTAGTGCTGAACGGCAGCATGATTCTGGTTGCATGACAGGCGAGAGCTGCACCAGAACTGTGGAGTGTCATTTCCGGGAAGCGCATGCTCAGTCCGTGATCAAATGACAGCTCCACCAGCTGATCCTCTTCGTTGCTTGGCAA
>NC_036874.1:11393622-11396026 GCF_002910315.2 Salvelinus sp. IW2-2015 | reverse complement strand
TACCCATCCCAAGCCAGTCCCACGGAGCCCATGTGCATATCCATTGTGTTAAAGATAGCCCCTGCAGTGGTGGTGGTGGGCAAATCAGCACTAAAAAGGAACTGCTCCTCAAAGTTATTATCCCACACGTGTCTGACATAGACCATTAGAATTATGGTTAGCCACATCTGTGGATTCATCAAGCTGCTGTGCGTAATGGCCATTTTCACTGATGCGTTCTGATGTCTGGCACGTTATGTCCTCAGACATGTCCTGRATTCTCCTCATGGTGTCATTAGATAGCTGCAGGGAGTATGAGATCCTCTGCGCTGGCGTGGGCTTTTTTGCACTTAGAAATGCGCTGGGCCACAAGGTATGATGCGCGAAGTGGCTTGTGGCGTGTTATCGACTGTGCCCCAAAAGCATGCTCAAGCAGCAGAGTCGATATCCGCGCTTATAAACCCTGGGTTGTTACAATACATATGAGATGAGTGGTGCAAAACATGTAAACATTATTAAAGTGACTAGTGTTCCATTTTTTAAAGTGGCCAGTGATTCTTCAAGTCTGTATGTAGGCAGCAGCCTCTCTGTGCTAGTCCTGGCTGTTTAACAGTCTGATGGCCAAGAGATAGAATCTGTTTTTCAGTCTCTCGGTCCCAGCTTTGATGCACCTGCACTAACCTCGCCTTCTGGATCATAGCGGGGTGAACAGGCAGTGGCTCGGGTGGTTGTTGTCCTTGATGATCTTTTTGACCTTCCTGTGACATCGGGTGCTATAGGTGTCCTGGAGGGCAGGTAGTTTGCCCCCGGTGATGCGTTGTGCAAACCACACCACCCTCTGGAGAGTCCTGCGGTTGTGGGCGGTGCAGTTGCTGTACCAAGCGGTGATACAGCCCGACAGGATGCTCTCAATTGTAAAAGCTTTCAGGATTAATTTTAAACATCTGCCTTCTAATCAGAGCCTGTTGTTCTGTCTTCACCTACACCAGCAGATGGTTGAGATCACCTTAAATCAGTTTCCTTTTCTGATAAATGAGTATTATGATTAAAGCTCAAACTGAGAAGGGGTTAAGAAGTATATAGGCTTGTAAGTAATGTGGCTTTGCAGTTGTCATGTTTAATGGATTGTCTCCATCTAGTGGAGTTGTTGGTAGGATATGATCTCGAACCATAGAGATAGATGGAGGACTCTAGCGCCCAAAAGCCGGTTTTAGCATGGGCAGAGCCGTTGAGGAMTTTCACCATTTTGAAGTTGTTAACTGGGTGGGACTTCCTATGGGTTAAAGAAGGATCACATGATTCCATCTGGGTCATCAGGAGGGATCAGCCAATTAAYTATACCTGTGAGCAAATATTCCCTAACTGCATGCRGGAGTATATYGCCAACCTTGGCTTTATRCCTRTGCATATAACACRCYCTTGGTGGCGGTATGCACCCTTTCAGTTTGCTTGCCAACTCATAGAAGTTGTAAGAAGAAAATTGACTACTTCAAAATGGAGATGGCCTCAATGGCGCTGTCCATGCTCTCACAGACGCCCTAATAGGACAGATATAATGATGTGAAAACTATCTGAGTCTATGTGTCGAACAGATACATGTTCCAAAGTAAACGTAGAATAAATGGTGAATGAACTGAAATAGATCAATAAAAAGCATTTCTTCATTTTGAAGAAGAAAAAAACTCTTCTGGTGAACATTTGTTTTTACCTTTATTTAACTAGGCAAGTCAGTTAAGAACAAATTCTTATTTTTAATGACGGCCTAGGAACAGTGGGTTCACTGCCTTGTTCAGGGGCAGAACGACTGATCTTTACCTTGTCAGCTCGGGGATTCAATCTTGCAACCTTTCGGTTACCAGTCCAATGCTCTAAACACTAGGCTACCTGCCAGGGACGTCCAATTGGTGGTGCCCCCCTTTTGTAGGACCACAGATCAATTTCCAAAGACAAAAAAAATATACAATAATAATATTTTGTGGGGGAGGGGAACTCAGTTGGGGTCTCAACTTRCTGTTGAGGTGCATTTTCGAAATGTGGTTTTGTATCAGCAGTTTTTCTCTTGTTATGTCATTCAATGACAGTCACTCAACTAGACCATGTCAGCCAAAAATCTTTTCAATTGGTTAGTTAGTCTAGCGGCCAGCTATCTAAACTTGTAACAATCATGGTCGAATTGCCAACCGAGGGGTCTCCATTGAATWTGTTAGTCACTCTCACTCAGATATCATATTAAAAACTGCAAACCTTTTTCTCCACCCTATGGCAAAATGTGTAGATTTGCAGTAAACTTGCTTTAAAACTGCAACATTTTCTCTACGACCCATGGCAAAATGTGTAGTTGCAGGAAATTACCTCTAAAACCTTCATTTTTCTCTCCGCTGTCAAGAGGGGAGACCTAAAATGTTGTGCTCGCAAGGTGGGGGAA
>NC_036874.1:11382060-11392917 GCF_002910315.2 Salvelinus sp. IW2-2015 | reverse complement strand
TGTACTTTTTTTCTTGATTCATTTAATTTGAGGTCTCTGGCTAGCTCAAAATGAGATTACTTTATTACATTTTGCCAAAATGTTCTGCAGCATATCAGTATTCTATGTACAGAAATATATTGGTTACAACCATACATACTACCTAATATTCCCACCCACTTGTCAATTAGAAATGCAAATATGAAAGAAAGAGGAGAAAAACAAGAAATGGTTKGATCTCTACTTTTCCAAACCACATCTTTGTCAGTCCTTCCACCTGGTGACAAAGCAGAATCATTACAAAAGTAAAATGACACTTCCTTGAAAAACATTACCAAAACATTACCAAAATTTGCTTCTACAGTATGTACAACTAGGAAGTATTCTTATTGAAAATGTACAACCACCAGGCACATACAGTACCAGCTGACACAGTGCTGTAAAACAAAGCATTTACCAAAGCTACTAACTACAGTAGTTTCAGTTATTATACAAAGTCTCTGTACTTTCATAAAACATTCAAACTGGATTCAGCACATGAGGAAACAACACCAAAACTATTAACTACTGTAGTTTCAGTTGAACAAAAGTCCCAGTATCATCATAAAACTTTCAATCTGGATTCAGAAACTGATATAAGAACCCATGGCTGTATAATACTGTATGCCATCCCCCACGTTTCTAGCAAAAATTGCTTTGTCACTCACCACCACCCATAATAGCCTTGACGTTGGAGTAAAGCACTGTATCCTCATCTGTCTCTGCTGCTGGCTTACTGTTCTCTTTCTCCTCATTCTTCCCCATCATCTCCTTCCCRTCTACCCCCTCCTCCATCACTCCACTCCCATCTCCTCCATCTTCTTCTCCCTCTTTCTACTCTCATTTGATTTCAGCGTAGTTCGACTCTGTGGTAGTGGT
Source organism: Salvelinus sp. IW2-2015 (assembly GCF_002910315.2). Taxonomy (NCBI): domain Eukaryota; kingdom Metazoa; phylum Chordata; class Actinopteri; order Salmoniformes; family Salmonidae; genus Salvelinus; species Salvelinus sp. IW2-2015. Next base: position 11,392,020 of record NC_036874.1, on the reverse strand, counting down.
CTTCTTCTCTGCCTCCTCAGGAGTCTTCTTCTTCAGCAGGGAGTAGTTGATTCTGGCGTAGTCCACATCATTTGGTTCTTCCCCTGTTGCAAATTTTCCCGTGGCTCCACTGGTCTGGGGCCCTCTGATTTCTGCTCCCTCCCTCAGCACCACCTGCAGAGGGGTCTGTTCACACCCCACAGCCTGTCCTTCATCTGTCTATGGAGTACATTACACAAAGAACTGTGTTAGGAGTCTTATGTTAGCTTGGTGGTCCCAGATCTGTTTATGCTGTCTTATCAACTCATATTGGCATGTCAATGCTAACTGAATGTTGATAAAGCTGAATAAAGAATGTAACTGGTACTGCACCTGTTGGCCTTCACATGCCACCATCTCCAGGTTCATGAAAGGGCTTTTGGAGTCTGAGTCCTTTAGGGTCCTCTCTTTATGTCTAGCAGGGACGTCCATTACATTATCGTGCAAGGCGTTGGTGCATTTGACAACGTATCTGATTCTCTTGATAGTAAATATGAATTTCTAAAGACAATCTGCAATTGATTTAAAAAACAACACTCAGTTAACACTAACTGTACATCAGTAATAGAATGCATTTACCTTTCACTGACCTTTTACCTTTTTACCTCTCACTGTCAACTGCGTTTATTTTCAGCAAACTATATTTGTATGAACATGACAAGATTCAACAACTGAGACATAAACTGAACAAGTTCCACAGACATGTGACTAACAGAAATGGAATAATGTGTCCCTGAACAAAGGGGTGGTCAAAATCAAAAGTAAGAGTCAGTATCAGGTGTGGCCACCAGCTACATTAAGTACTACAGTGCATCTCCTCCTCATGGACTGCACCAGATTAGCCAGTTCTTGCTGGTGAGATGTTACTTCTTGTGAGATGTTACCCCACTCTTTCACCAAGGCACCTGCAAGTTCCCAGACATTTCTGGGGGGAATGGCCCTATCCCTCACCCTCCGATCCAACAGGTCCCAGACATGCTCAATGGGATAGAGATCCGGGCTCTTTGCTGGCCATGGCAGATCACTGACATTCTTGTCGTGCAGGAAATCCCACACAGAACGAGCAGTATGGCTGGTGGCATTGTCATGCTGGAGGGTCATATCAGAATGAGCCTATAGGAAGGGTACCACATGAGAGAGGAGGATATCTTCCCTGTAACGCACAGGGTTGAGATTGCCTGCAATGACAACAAGCTCAGTCTGATGACGCTGTGACGCACCACCCCAGACCATGACGGACCCTCCACCTCCAAATCGATCCCGCTCCAGAGTACAGGCCTCGGTGTAACGCTCATTCCTTCGACAATAAATGCRAATCCGACCATCACCCCTGGTGAGATAAAACCGCAACTCGTCAGTGAAGAGCACTTTTTGCCAGTCCTGTCTGGCCCAGCGACGGTGGGTTTGTGCGCATAGGCGACGTTGTTGCCGGTGATGTCTAGTGAGGACCTGCTTTACAACATGCCAACAAGCCTTCAGTCCAGCCTCTCTTAGCCTATTACGGACAGTCTGAGCACTGATGAAGGGATTGTGCGTTCCTGGTGTAACTCGGGCAGTTGTTGTTGCCATCCTGTACCTGTCCCGCAGGTGTGATGTTCGGATGTACCGATCCTGTGCAGGTGTTGTTCTTACGTGGTTGCCACTGCGAGGACAATTCACTGTCTCCTGTCTGCCCTGTAGGCCTGTCTCAAGGGCGTCTCACAGTATGGACATCACCATTGATCCCCTGTCCACATCTGCGAGTCCCATGCGCTCCTTGCAAGCATGCCTATGACTTCAGGCAGATGAGGCAGGGACCCTGGGCATCTTCTTTTGGTGTTTTTCAGAGTCAGTAGAAGTCCTCTTAGTGTCCTAAGTTTTCATAACTGTGGACTTAATTGCCACCGTCTGTAATTGTTAGTGTCTTAACACCTTAGACAGGGCATGTTCATTAATTGTCCATAGGTTCTTGAACAAGCATGGGAACAGTGTTTGAAACCTTTTACAATGAAGTCTGTGAAGTTATTGGTTTTACGAATTATCATTGAAAGACGGGGTCCTGAAAAAGGGACTGTTTCTTTTTTTGCTGAGTTTAGTCCCACCTGACAAACATCCAGTGAAAGTGCAGGGCGCCAAATTCAAACTACGAATTGTAAATATTTAACATTCTTGAAAATACACATGCAATATGTCAAAATAAAGCTTACTTCTTGTTAATCCAGCGTGTGTCAGATTTCAAAAAGGCTTTACGGCGAAAGCAAACCATGCGATTATCTGGGACAGCGCCCAGCGTACAAATGCATAACAATCATTTTCAACAGGCAGGTGGCGACACAAGTCAGAAATAACGATAATATTCATGCCTTACCTTTGAAGATCTTCTTCTGTTGGCACTCACATATGTCCACGAAACATCACAAATGGTCCTTTTGTTCGATAAACTCCTTTTTTATATCCCCAAAATGTCCATTATTTGGCACGTTTGATTCAGAAAAACACCGGTTCCAACTCGCCCAACATGACTACAAATGATGTAATAAGTTACCTGTAAACTTTGTCCAAACATTTCAAACAACGTTCCTAATCCATCTTAGGTATCCTAAAACGTAAATAATCGTAATATTTAATACGGAATATACTGTGTTCAATAGCGGATAAAATCAAAGTGGAGTGAGCTACAGTCACGCGCACCAAACAAAAAGTACACTTGGCTTGATTCTCATTCTCGAATGACGTACTTCTTCATTTCTCAAAGGAAACACATACCCAATTTCTAAAGATGTTGACATCTAGTGGAAGCCATAGGAACTGCAACCAAGTGCCTCAATAATCTAGTTACCCATAGAAAACTAATTGAAAACAGTCAGCTCAACAACAACAAAAATCCTGGATGGTTTTGTCCTCGGGGTTTCGCCTGCTAATTAAGTTTGTTTATACTCACAGACATAATTTTAACAGTTTTTAGAAACTATAGAGTGTTTTCTATCCAAATCTATATTTTTCTGTCGCTATATATGCATATCCTAGCTTCTGGGCCTGAGTAGCAGGCAGTTTACTTTGGGCACGCTTTTCATCCGGACGTCAAAATACCACCCCCTATCCCAACGAAGTTTAAGGCCCATGCCACTGTAGCCAACCTCACTGGACGTGGCCGCCAAAGAAAACCTGATGTAAGTTTGCAGCCAAGGATTGTTCGATTGGTGGAGAAAGCACCTTGGTCAACTGCCACACAGATTCAAGCTGACCTTCAGACACAAGGTACGACAGTTTCAACTCGCACCATCCGTCGCCAACTCAATGAAACGGGGTTATATGGCAGGAGAACCAGGAAGACCCCACTGCTGAGAGAAAGACATAAGAAAGCCCGACTGCAATTTGCCAAAACACACCTGAACATACCAAAATCCTTCTGGGAGAATGTTCTGTGTACAGATGAGACCAAATTAGAGCTTTTTGGTAAAGCACCCAGGAATGGTTCAAGACAAAAYGCTGGACTGTTCTGAAGTGGCCAGCAATGAGTCCAGATCTAAATCCCATTGAACACTTGTGGAGAGATCTGAAAACAACAGTGAGGAGAARGCACCCTTCTAATCTGGGAGAACTGGAGCAGTTTGCACAAGAGGAGTGGGCTAAACTGCCAGTACAGAGGTGCAGGAAGCTCATTGATGGTTATAGGAAGCACTTGATTGCAGTTATTTTGACCAAAGGCTTTGCTACCAAATATTACGTCTAGGGTGTCAATAATTWTGTTAATGCCATTTGTATATTTTCTGATTTAAATCAATATATTGTGTTCTGAATCAAAAACAAAGGTTCTGTAATATTAACAGTGAAATAAAGAACTGTGGAGACCAAATACTTTGTTCAATTTCAACTTATTTTTWGGGAAAATTGTGAGTTACTTGAAAAAAGTGCAAGGATGCCAATATTTTGGCYACGACTTTATATATTATTTCATACAGTTTCTACATTACTTAATTAACAGTTAATCTCATGCCACCTCTTCATTGTTTACTGTAACTACATCACACATCTTTTTTTTTACCACAATATGGAATGGAGATATATATATATATTGAAGTCAGAGAATTGGCAGGTGAAGGAATCTACAGCAATGCACAAAGTSCAATGAGCAAATGTACAATTTCAGTATGATAGTGCAAATAATCATTATATCTCCATATTTGATTCACATAGTTTATCAAAAGTTTAAAAAAATTAAAGTATGTGATTTTTAAAACTTATAATACTTTTCCATGAAATACATAATCATTTTTATTATAAAAMAATGGTGCTTCTTAACTTTTTCATTTTATGCATACAAATCTGAAACTTTACAAAGAAGAACAGTATGAATTATTTCACATGAAAATGATCTCAGTCTACTGAAAACTCTCAGCATAAGCTTAGGAGTGSAGGGAAGAACAGGTGCTCAATTATCATGGACGCCTGGCAATGACCTCATACTCTTCCTGAGACGTGTATTTTTTATCCAATGAGATGTAGGTACTCTCCTCTTCTTTTGGCTTCACATTCTTACCTTGCATCCTTTGAGAACCACAAGAAAAAACCAAGTGGTGGGGTTAAGTTCCTTCTAGCACTCAGAGAAAGTAAATCTAGGCCTGTAGTAAGCATTTTATCAGACAGTTTCTGGGCTTATAACAGATACTTTGAGAAATAAGGTTTCCTTCTCATGTAAAAATACTTCWATATTCTGCATCTATGAACTAGATGTGAAATATATTAGCAGGATATAAGTCATAATTATCCWAATTTTGTCTCTATTGTGCTATAAGTGAAAATGATCCTACCGTATGTAAGCATTTGTAGACAGGTARATGAGAAGGGCTACAGTCACACTGAGAGACACACCAGCTATGGTCCAGGGGAGAACTGCATTCCCACATCCTTCAGAAAGATCTACAATATATGAAGAGAGAAACAGTATCATCAGAGCAGTCTTAGACCTCTTGCAACATAACCCACACCACACAATTGCATCTGTCTACAGGAAAGAATGTTTTCCATGTTTTGTCTTTAAATTATAGCACCTCTCTGTTTCCCTCCTTTTTGCGTGACCTGCACTCCTCTCTCACTACACCCACAACATTTCTGCTGACACAATTCCACAGTGGTGTTGTTGTGGTTTCCAACAGGCAGGCTGATGGTGCTGTACACTGAGGAACCCAACACTGATGTAGTGGGCTGCACCTCTCTGTGTTGAGCTCCAGCAGTGGCCACTCTATGGGGTAAGGGAACCCCTGACTGACACACACACAGGTCATGACCTCTGCCTGGTCCACACACCCAGAGCAAGGAAGAATCACAGGAAGGTCTGGAAAAAGACAGTGAAGAGAGAGATATCAGTGATAGATTGATGCTAAAAACATGCCAGAGTAATTCCAGATCATAAAATATGACATGAGTTTGTATATTTCAGTCCAGTTTGTACTTACACATCACAGTGACAACAATGGAAGCTGTCAAAGTCCTGTTAAGCTGTTGAACTGTACACACATACTCCCAGCATGTTCTCTTGTCACATTGGAGATGGTGAGAGCAGCATTTTCCCTGTAATTCTGAAGTGGGCACTTGTCCCGTTCTTACTCCAAGTGATGTCAGATGGAGGGTAACTGTTAACACTGCAGGTCAGATCCAGGGTACCTTCCTCCTTCACCATTTCATTTCCAGTTATTTGGGGGTCTTTCACATCTTTAAGTGCAAAGAGTTTCTAATTGTACACATTTATTTTTAACATACACTAAATTCAGACTATGTTGGTTGAGGGACTAATAACAATGGATCATGATTAAAAAGGGAAAAAGTCAAAGCCATGCATAACTGCAGGTGGAGCCTTCATACTGTATTTTATTTATTAATTTTTTTATTTAACCTTTATTTAACCAGGTAGGCAAATTGAGAACACGTTCTCATTTACAATTGCGACCTGGCCAAGATAAAGCAAAGCAGTTCGCACACATACAACAACACATAGTTACACATGGAGTAAAACAAACATATAGTCAATAATACAGTGAAAAAATAAAAAAAATAAGTCTATATACAATGTGAGCAAGTGAGGTGAGATAAGGGAGGTGAAGGCAAACAAATATATTGTATAAATAAATAAAAAATATAAAGGCCATGGAGGCGAAGTGAGTACAAACAGCAAGTAAAATAAAAACTAAAAAAAACAATGGAATGGTTGGTTTGCAGTGGAAGAAAGTGCAAAGTAGAGACAGAAATAATGGGGTGCAAAGGAGCAAAATAAATTAATAATATAATACAGTAGTATACTGTAAATACTTCATACTGTATAATTTGCTTATTATCAAGGTTATTCCTAGGTTTCAAAGATTCTCTGGAATAAGGTGTTCATGTAAAATGTAGGACAGGTGGTACTCACATGTCACTTTCAAAGTTACTGTCTCTTCAATTTGATATTTTTTTCTGGAAGGTTACTTGACACGCAACCATCATGTTGTGGTGTTCAGCTGAGGGGGTAAAGGTCAACGTTGAGAAGTGGGTTGTTGTCACATGGGTCAGGTCCTCTCTAATCTGTATGGTGGTGTTGTCTCTGAGCTCAGTGAGTGTTGTCTCCTGTTCCTCTCCATGTCCATGTGATGTTAGGAGGAGTTCCAGAGCAAATCCCCGGGGCGGTGCAGGTCAGAGTAGCTGGTTCTCCCTCTGTCAGAGGAGGAGTCAACACTGAGGGCTTCTGGGTCAGAGCTGGAGGCAGGAAATACAAACACAGAAGTGAGTTTTACACCTGTGTACAAAACAGCAGTGACACATAATCAGCCGTAGGAGGCAGCATGCATGTGATGACTCTGAATGGGAGTTTTCCCAGTAAATGTCCTCTTATGATAGAACTTTATAATAAGGGAGACCTGAGGGGGAACTTGACACGTATGTGCTGTATACATTAACTACAATAATAGGTTGTCACTGTAACTGGTAATAATAGTCATAGTACCTGTCACTGTGATTTTCATTTTCTGTGGGAATGTAAATGGTCCTTCTAACATTCTGAATTGATACTCTCCAGCATCATTCTCTCTGATGTCGTTGATGATCACACTACAGTTCTTCTTTGTCAGATCAGTCTCCAGTAGAGACACTCTCTGTTTAAAATCCTCCTGAGCTTTATGGGGAGTTTCAGAGTGGAAAATTATGTTTTCATCCTTATAACATCTGCCATTTGTAGGGCACTTGAACCATATTGCAGTGGTAGGCTTGATGTCATCAGGGTGAGTGAAAGTACATGAAATAACAGCACATAGTCCTTCTCTGCTGTTATTTCTGCTGGACTGAAGGTGATGGTCCAGGGTGATGCTGTTGCTGGGGTTGTTGCTGTCCTGATGGAGGGAAATTAATACAGTTATGAGTAATACAGAAAGCACTTGGATACTACTTCACTTGTTCGTAAACATTTTTTATGAGATAGTGTCTACTGAGATATTTGCCAAACCACTACTACTACCACATCTACTTATGATTATCATATCAACATTAGTTGTGATAAAAGGGACCTTACCGTTGCATGTGTTCTCTCTCTGTCAGAGAGAGAAGTAGAGCTGCCGAGATGAGGACCCACATCCTGCCTCCACTGCCTTGATGAATCAATCACACGGGGTCTCTTTCCTCTTTCTCTTATTGTCACTATCTCTGATGGTGTCCACTGGTCTGGAGCACAGGTGTGAAATAGAATATGAAATGGTGTTGTGATAATAACAACATATAGCAATACACATCCGATATTAATGTTTCATTACATCTTTATGAGTGCTACAGTGTCATCCATAACAACCGTCTTATAGCATGTTTATTCAACTAAGCGTATTTTGCTGTAATGCCTAGAGAGTATGTCAAAGAAAAATGTATGGTCTCAGTGTCACGACTTCCACCGAAGGTGGCTTCCCTGCCTGTTCTAGCGGCGCTCGGCGGTCGTCGTCGCCGGTCTACTAGCTGCCATCGATCCCCTTTTCCTATTCTGTTTGTTATGTCTTATTGGTTGCACCTGTTTCTTGTTTGAGTTTTGTTTCAGGGCTATTTAAGCCTGTTAGGCCCCCTGCTTTTGTGGCGGGCTTGTTCTCTGTTTGTCTATGTTGGTTGCGTGTTATGTTCACTGACTGTTTGGTGTCTAGTTTTGGGTTGGACATATTTATTTTCGCCTGTCGTTTTTGGCGTTACTTTTGGATACCGTAATAACGTTTGGTTTTCCCCATTATCCTCTGCTCTCTGCGCCTGACTCCGCACCCACCACTCCTAGCTGTGTGACACTCAGTTCCTATGAGCACCTTCTTCATAATGCATTCCAAGCACATTTATAACTCCTTATGAGTGACTCCTTATAAAACATTATAATGCCAGCATAAGCGTTAATAACTGCTCGAAAATATCTTTAACTGCATTCATACATTTTTATGAATAAGCTACAGTTGAAGTCGGAGGTTTACACACACTTAGGTAGGAGTCATTAAAATTAGTTTTTTCAACCACTCCACAAATTTCTTGTTAACAAACTATAGTTTTGGCAAGTCGTTAGGACATCTACTTTGTGGATGACACAAGTAATCTTTCCAACAATTGTTTACAGACAGATTATTTCACTTACTTCACCGTATCACAATTCCACTGGGGCAGAAGTTTACATCCACTAAGTTGACTGGGCCTTTAACAGCTTGGAAAATTCCAGAAAATCATGTTATGTCTTTAGAAGCTTCTGATAGGCTGATTGACATCATTTGAGTCAATTGGAGGTGTACCTGTGGATGTATTTCAAGGCCTACCTTCAAACTCAGTGCCTCTTTGCTTGACATCATGGGAAAATCAAAAGAAAGTCTGGTTCATCCTTGGGAGCAATTTCCAAACGCCTGAACGTACCATGTTCATCTGTACAAACAAAGGTCACAAGTATAAACACCATGGGACCACGCAGCCGTCATACCGCTCAGGAAGGAGACGCGTTCTGTCTCCTAGAGATGAATGTACTTTGGTGCAAAAAGTGCAAATCAATCCCAAGACAACAGCAAAGGACCTTGTGGAGATGCTGGAGGAAAACAGGTACAAAAGTATCTATATCCAAAGTAAAACAAGTCCTATATCAACATAACCTGAAAGGCTGCCGCTGCTCCAAGGAAGAAGCCACTGCTCCAAAACTGCCATAAAAAAAGCCAGACTACAGTTTGCAACTGCACATGGGACAAAGATTGTACTTTTGGAGAAATGTCCTCTGGTCTGATGAATAAAAATAGAACTGTTTGGCCATAATGACCATCGTTATGTTGGAGAAAAAAGGGGGATGTTTGCAAGCTGAAGAACACCATCCCAACCGTGAAGCACGGGGGTGGCAGCATCATGTTGTGGGGCTGCTTTGCTGCAGGAGGGACTGTGCACTTCACAAAATAGATGGCATCACGAGGAGGGAAAGTATGTGTTTATATTGAAGCAACATATCAAGACATCAGTCAGGAAGTTAAAGCTTGGTCGCAAACGGGGCTTACAAATGGACAATGACCCCAAGCATACTTCCAAAGTTGTGGCAAAATGGCTTAAGGACAACAAAGTCAAGGTATTGGAGTGGCCATCACAAAGCCCTGACCTCAATTCTATAGAAGATTTGTGGGCAGAACTGAAAAAGCATGTGCGAGCATGGAGGCCTACAAACCTGACTCAGTTACACCATCTCTGTCAGAGGAATGGGCCAAAATTTACCCAACTTATTGTGGGAAGCTTGTGGAAGGCTACCCGAACGGTTTGACCACGTTAAACAATTTAAAGTCCATGCTTCCAAATATAATTCAGTGTATGTAAACTTCTGACCCACTGAGAATGTGATGAAAGAAATAAAAGCGAAATAATCATTCTCTCTGCCATTATTGTGACATTTCACATTCTTAAAAATAAGTGGTGATCCTAACGGACCTAAGACAGGGAATTTGTTACTAGATTAAATGTCAG